>NC_090757.1:6206539-6221539 GCF_036898095.1 Palaemon carinicauda
TCTCGTCCTTTTGCTCGACCTTGACCTTTGACCTTAACATGTATTAATTTGGTGTGGATTTTCATACACTCAAACATGAACCATGTTTGAAATCTCTGCGACAACGATGTCCAAAACTTATGGCTGATTACGTGAATTGAACATTTTGCTTGACCTTGACTTTCCAAAAATTTAATCATTTACAGCTTTTTACATAACAGTTAATCCATGCAAGTTTCATTACAATACGATTTATATTGTGGCCAGAAAGATGTTAACAAAACAAACACAAATGAGCGAAAACATATATTCCTTCCAATAATAATAATAATAATAATAATAATAATAATAATAATAATGATAATAATAATAATAATGATAATAATAATAATAATAATAATAATAATAATAATGATAATGATAATTATTATTATTATTATTATTATTATTATTGTTATTTTAAATATTATCATCATTATTATTAATATTATTAAAATTATCAAAAATAATAATAATATTTGTATGTAAATTTCAGGGTAAAATCACATTATTATATCAGGTGCAGTTGGTAGGTAGCATGTAATTTTTTTTTTATAGAAAACATGGAAACAGCCCTTGAATAGAATCTAAAAAAAGAAAAGGTAGAGGTTTAAGGGTTCTGTAAAAACCCCATAAGGAAACCACACAGGTAGTTCATATAATTCTGCCCATATAAGTGAAAACCCATTTAAGTCGACCTCCATTCATTTCTATGGAACCTCGCTCGGTGTTCCAGTGGGCATATTATATGGTTATATGGAAGACGAGATATAATGACAAGTTAGAGGTAAAAGTGTGCATATATATATATATATATAGCCTATATATGTATATATATATATAGCCTATATATGTATATATATATATATATATATATAGCCTATATATGTATATATATATATATAGCCTATATATGTATAAATATATATATATATAGCCTATATATGTGTATATATATATATATTATATATATATAGCCTATATATATATATATATGTATATAGTATATATATATATAGCCTATATATGTATATATATATATATATATACAGTATACTTACATACACACACACAATTGTATTTCTTTCTCTGCCCGTGTATGTCAACTCGTAAACCTCATGGGAAGATTAAATTGTCGAAAGATTCATCTTACTGAAGAATAAACATCTACAGATACTTTCTCTAAAGGGAATTATGACCCAATATTAATTTTCTATTTTTTTTATTAGTTGGCCAATTATGGATGGAAATAGAGAGCATTTATCACTCTTCTATTTTTTCCTCTCAACCCATTGTTTAAGTTGCTCCCCTGAGGTCGTTTTGAAAGTCTACCATTACAGGGTTGTGATGAAGAGAACTTGGCTTTTAATAATGTGTAAAATTTGGGTTCATATGAGACTTTAAAATAATAATAATGATAATAATAATAATAATAATAATAATAATAATAGTAATAATAAAATAATGATAATAATAATAATAGTAATAATAAAATAATGATAATAGTAATAATAATAATAAAAGTAATAATAATAATAATAATAATAATAATAATAATAATGATAATAGTAATAATAATAATAATAATAATAATAATAATAATAATAATAATAATAATAGGCAGGAAAGGCTTGATATTATTTATGTATATTTATATACATTCTGTATTATTTACATTTTTCAACTCTGAGTAGAAATTTTTGAAAGGTCAATCATGCATTAACTTCTACATTTTTTGAGAGAGAGAGAGAGAGAGAGAGAGAGAGAGAGAGAGAGAGAGCTAATTCAACCTAAAGGTATTCTCACCAAATCTGACTATCCAAACTAACGCAACGCCAAAGTAATGAAAATCACTTACTGGATTATGTTGGTCATTGACGAAGCACATTTGCACTGGAATCACAACCAGTCATTTCTCTATCAAGGTTTTCGCCAACCTCCAGCTGATTGTCACGAGCGAAAGTACTGTAGCGTCACACTACATTCTCGCGATTCGAGGGGGAAATAGGAAGAAGTGTAAAGAAAACCGATTAGTTGTTATCATCATCTTGCCCAAAAACTTTTTAACTGTTGCAGTATTATGTATTATCGGGAAATTACGTGAATTGAAGAATTCTACAACTACCACGGGATGAACAAAGCAGATTTTATTTATCTCTTGAGGCTTGTTGGACTCAAGATTGCCAAGCAAGAGCACGTCCTATTTGCAGCAGCCATCTTGTTTGTTTACATCCGAAGTCATGCTCGCGGTTTGTGCTTGCTGCTTCCCATCAATTTGGAAAGCCAATATCTCGAGCAACAAGCTCTCGTGTTTTCCATTTTGGGCAGCAACGGCTTGCCGCTGGCGAAAAAAAAAGCCTAGTGTGATTTCAGCTTTACTAGATTAAAAACGCTCGAGTCCGCTCGTAAACAACTCTGGTTTAAACTCGGTCTTGTCACACGTCAGGGTTGAACCCTCAAATTTCACTCGTATAGCCTCTATAAGGCTTCTTATCTATGCCTCCTTGGGTGGTAGCTGGGAACTGTCTCTCGTCGGACAAGTGCTTGTCGAAGTCATCTCGTTTGACTGACTGTTACGAGATAGCAGCCAGCGGAAATGATGAATGTAGAGGAGTCTCTCTCTCTCTCTCTCTCTCTCTCTCTCTCTCTCTTCTCTCTCTGGACAAGACCTCGGTGAGGTAATCCTACTCGCTTTGATAGGTAGAATCATTCTAAATCTACTTTTCAGGGCTCTCTCTCTCTCTCTCTCTCTCTCTCTCTCTCTCTCTGATGTTTCATGTTTTAGACCTCAAATGTTTTTCTCTCAACCTTTTTTTCCTTTGCCATTATTTTGCATTCTATTTTCATTAATTGCGTCCAATTTAGTTAAATTTCAATTTAACTCATATATTTTTTTCACAATTAATCATCCCCTATTACCCGCTATGATAGCAGACTCAAAATTGTGACAATTAGTCTTAATTAGGCCCAAGTAATTAGTCCTCATTAGGCTTTGTAAATTAGCTTTAACCCACAACTCTCTGTGAGAACAACTATTCAACCCAGAGATAAGATCTCTCTCTCTCTCTCTCTCTCTCTCTCTCTCTCTCTGTGTAAATTTATGGAAATAACATTCATATTAGCGTTTTATTTGTATATATTGTTTATTGTAATCATATAAAGGCTCTGCCTCTCTGGTCACACACACTCACGCACACACACACACATATATATATATAATATATATATAGATATATATAATATATATTTATATATGTATATATAATATATATAATAAGTATATATATATATATTTATATATGTATATATATATATATATATATATCAGCACTTTTGTGTATACAGACGAGTTTTTGCTCGATATTTTGTCCGTTTATTATGTGAATTATGCCAAACGCTAATTGATTACAAAACTTATTATATATGATGAGAATATAAAAAGAATATGTTTTCTGTATATTTAACAGAAAATCTAGCTCTATAAAGTATATATAATATTAAAAAAAGTTCACATGAAGAAACCTAAGAGCTTATGATAATTTTTTTAAGACTGGAAAGTATAAAAGATGAAGGTCAAAGGTCAGGATAAGCCACACGAAAATCAAATATCTTGTAAAGATTAATATTAATTGCTATACCAGATGTAATTGAACACTTAAAATAAAAAAAGATAAAGAAACCCTGACAGCCATTAATTACAAAGACAACATCTTGCCACGGAGACGTGATAGACGATTCCTCGCGAGATGTTTGTCATTGCGCTGATGGCAAGCGTGTTTGTCATTGCTCTAGTAGTAAGTGTGTTTGTCATTGCGCACATGGTAAGGGTTTAATGCAAGAAGGAATCCCGTTAACTTCCATTTTGGGGACCGGACCATTTTATTTTAATTTTTAAAGTGGCTTTTTACATGTAAGTCTTGTGTCATAATATGTGTGGTCTTTTGAATAAGAATTTTTTTTTACTAAATCAACTTTATACCGTAACAAAAGTGTGTCTTTATATAAATAAAATTGTGGTTAAGCCACACTTTACATTACTCTTGCTAATACTTGACTTTCCAAACTATTCCCAACTATGGTTAGCTAGCTAATTGCCCTCATTTCACCCATCTTTCCTATCACGTAAAAAAAAAAAAAAAAAAAAAAAAACTTTTCAAACCCTTACGCTACCTAGCAAACCATTTAGGTTGGTCTTTTCTATTCAAACCATGCGTCACTTGAGGATGGTCTTTTCAAACCTTTTGTTAATTGATATTAGTTTTAGAGTTGTCCTGTGTCATTTTGGAAAGTTTTTCTTTGTATACCATGTCATTTTATGGATGTTTACTTCAAACCTTTTTTTTATTATTATTATTTTTATTATTATTATTGGGAGTGAACTTCTCCACAATTCTGTAATTTTGAGGTGGTCTTTGCAAATCCTTTTGTCTTTTGGGGTGGTCTTTTAACCCCAATATAATTGTGTGAGTGGTCTCTGCAGCCCTTTGTATCATTTTAAGGTGGCTTGTTATGCAGTCAATGTTTTTTTTTTCTTTTTTATGAGTGGTGTTTTTATATTAGTGGTTTTTGCAACTTATGGTTTTCTCCGAAAACTATAATTAATTTTTCGTCGTCTCTGTTGTATTTTGGGGGTGGTCTTGTCTGAAACTGCCATTTTGGGTTAGGTCCTTACAAACCACTGAGTCGTTTTGTTAGTATCGCACGTGATTCATATACGCTTTGATTTTTTATCTTATCACTTGTTCTTCCCTGCGATGTTGATAAACCAACCTGTGTTTTCATGCGAACACAAGCTTTATCTCATTTGAGTTTGTGTGACGTTCTTCCTTGGAAGGCGTTGTATATAAACTCGATGATTGTTTAATATAGTTGCATACACCTCGCCTCTAAGTTATCACCTAACGGCTCGCTCGCACACTACGACGTTTCACACCATTGTGTCACGTTGGGAATGGTTTATAAAACCATGGTATAATATCTTAAATGATTTTTTTCAAACCAGTGTGTCTTTTTTAAGAACGGTCTTTTAAAACCGATGTATCTATTTGTGAAATGTATTTTGATATTGCTAGCTCAAGATAAAGACGACAGGCTAAATGTAACTGAGGCCCTTTGCGTCAATAGGCGTAGGAGACGATGATGATGATGATTATTATCTGAAAACCTCGATAATTTTGGGGTGATCTTTGCAAAATCTAGTGCCACTGTTATGTGTGTGGTCTTTTCTCGGCAAATGCTGTCTCAATTGTGATGGCCGATGTGGTAACGTCCCTGACTGGTGAACGCCAAACTGGGGTTTGAATCCCACTCAAACTGATTATTTTCTTTGGTCGCTGTAACCTAACCATCCTTGTGAGCTAAGGATGGGGGTGAGTTTGGGGGAGCCTATAGGTCTATCTGCTGAGTCATCAACAGATATTGCCTGGCGCTCCTTGGTCCTTTGGTGGATGGGGCCTTGGGCGCTGATCATATGTACAGTTAGAATCAAAAGAACGCCGACACTCTGGGGAATCTTTTGTCAGATGTCTCTAGTGTTCCCGTGACAAAACAGGCAAGGTGTTGCTCTTCTTACTACTATTATGAAATGGGCGAAGCCTCTCCAACCTTAGCGAATCAAAGACAGCAAAGGGGTGTTTTTGCCAGTGAAAGCATTAAAATTTTACAAATCGAGTTGCTATATTTCATTTTGTTTTATCATTTGACGTTTCGAATATCCACTGCAAATACTGAATACACACATACTCACACACACACTCATATATATATATATACATACATATATATACATGTGTGTGTGTATATATAATATATATATAATATATATATATATATATATATATATCATGAATCCGCAAAATCATGTAGAAATTATTGGAGTATCGCAGTTAAACAATTCCTTCCGTTAACAGCTACATTAGATTATTTCGACATTAGTATTGTTCAAGACACCGATGAAAGGAAAAATACTTTCAAGATATGGTTCAATGTAAAATAATAATAAAAAACACCATACATGAGTTATACCGGCCTAAATGACATTCAAAGAAGAGAGAGAGAGAGAGAGAGAGAGAGAGAGAGAGAGAGAGATTCGGCCTGAATACATCGTTTTTAATATATTTGTAGTACGTTGGTCAAAATTCGCCCGTAACTTTTTGAGTTAGGTTGGTGACAAACAAATAGACAGAGATGAAAACATGGCCTCCTTGGTGGAGGTAATAATAATAATAATAATAATAATAATTGGACCAAAACGTAAATTTTGAGAGGTCTGTCGAGGTGAGTATTGGCCCGCGCACTGAGCCCTTTTATAATTTGGAATTGCAAGATATTGCTTTGGATTTATTAAACGTAATTAGTTCTTCTTACCTTCTAAATTCCTGGAATTTATCCATTTATCCAAACCTACCGAAATCTTGTAACCCTTCCAGAAACCACATTATCACTTCCATTCTCAACTTGGGTCCGTTCTCACATACGCTCAACTCTGCCTCACATAAATCTACATTAAGCCTTTATATGGGCGGTCAATCATATTCTGACTTTCAAAAAATTTTGCAGAGACTATTGCAATATATCAAGAAACATGTAAAAAAGGAAACATTTCAATAGTATAATATGTATTTCTAAAGGAATACAAATGTACACAGACAAAGCAAAAAAAAAAAAAAAAAAAAATCTTGATTTTAACATATTTTTCTTTGCAAACGAAGTCCTCTCAGGAAAATATAAGTAATCTGTAATTACATGTTGCATTATAAATATGTCCGTGTTACATACGATCCTTTTTTAGCCAAAGTTTACGTCATATCGAAATAGATACCAAAACTTTTCTATCCGTTTCAAACCGATAAATCCAAATGAGCAAGTGATGATTTTTTCTCCTGACAAATTCCAAACTCATTTTAAAAGATAAAATGCCTTTAATTTTTTTATAGAAAATTTAAAGGTATTTGTTCAAATGTAGTTCGAAGTTGAGATTAATTATTTTTCTTACTTATATGTTCATTTGTTTATTTACTAGTTTATATATAAAGATGAATTGGTCGTCGCACATTGTTAAGCATAAAAACAAATGCTTGAATGTAAGTGAATAAGTCCCCCCCCCCCAAAAAAAAGAAAAGATGTTAGATAGTGATATTTGGTAAATACTGTATAGTTTGTAAACATGACAAGGTAAAGGACTCTGGTAATATACATAGCTTGGAGAAGTTCCACTCAGATGCGTATAAAAACATTGAAGAAAAGAAAATTTAACTAAATGATGAAGATTTACTATGTAAAATAAGAGGACTAGATCTTTTCGCTAGGGAGACCTAATTCCATGAGTGCCGACCCAAGCAGTTTTTAGTGAGATGAATACCTCAGCAGTGTTGCACCATCACAGAAAGTGAGGAAACATCAGATAAGAAAAGATGTATAAAGAAAGCATTTTGGCATTTACGATTTTATAAAAAAAAGTTATTCACAAAGTTCGGGTTCTAAAACTTTGTTATTTAGAAATGTGTAGAAAGAGAATCTATGCAACAATAGCAATAATGAACAAGCTTGTGAAATAACTAGTCAATCTCAGGTTGAAGATTGAACACTGTTCTGACCTGAAAGACAGCATCGACTTCTGATCATCCCCATATAAAGACACACTGATATTTTGTAAATCTTTGGAATCACTTAAAACAATTGTTCTTTCTGCTTGTGATTTGTGAGATGATGACTGGATCAAAGAAGTTAGTCTTGAGCTTTACACTAGATTACTCAGTGCCTTCAAAGAAACTAAGACACTTCTGTGGCCCACCAAATCTAGTGACGTTCCTTATTATTATTATTATTATTATTATTATTATTATTATTATTATTATCTAAGCTACAACCCTAGTTGGAAAAGCAGGATGCTATAATCCCAGAGACTTCAATAGGGAAAATGGCCCAGTGAGGAAAGGAAAAAAGGAAAATAGAATATTTTAAGAAGAGTAATAACATTAAAATAAATATCTCCTATATAAACTATAAAAACTTTAACAAAAGAAAAGGAAGAGAAATAAGATAGAATAGTGTTCTCGAGTGTACCCTTAAGCAAGAAATTCCTGCTTATGTTCTACAATCTGTATTTACACTAATGTGTGTTAAGAGGGGCCCATCAGATCGAGAATGAATATTAGTACTAACAGTTAGTCAAGATATGTGTAAAGCAGCAACAGGTGGACAGTGGAAGATGAAAACGCATGTCCTACTATGTTTGACACTCCGCCATCTCTTCAAATCTAAACAGTCAACTACTTTCCTAAACAAACTAGGTAATTATGAGTCCTATGATTTTTCTTTTGAATTGGAAACAGTCCTGGCATATACATGGTTGAAAGTGTTTCAGTAATCAGTAATAGTGATGTGGTTAAGGAACAGTGTTTCATGGCAACCGAGACAACTTTGATCAGCTGGTGTCTGATGTTTATGGAACTGGATCAGTTCAAAGCACAGTTGGAATCTACTTGGAAGAATTTGGATTCTGTAAAGATAATGGCCGAAAATTAGTCCCTCGTAGGACTGAACCCATTCCTGAAAAGATTCAAAAGTCCAGTTTAAGAGTTTCCACCAAACTACCGGAGAAAACGACCTGAAGAATCAACCCTCATAGAGCCCTCAAACTGTGCTGAAAATTACAGCATCAAGATTCTGATTTTTTTTTTTAAGATTATTGCTTGTCATACGCCCTTTGAGAGTCAATTTATCCCTGCTATATCGGGATCTGTGTCTAGTAGGCTACTGCCAATACTCCAAACTTTACGATGACTGTGTATGTAGATATATGTATATGCATGTATATATATATATATATATATATATTATTACAGTATTTTTTAGATTTTTTAACGGGAAGGCGGGAGCCCTGCCCTGCCAGCGGGAAGGGGGGACCCCTGCCCTGCCAGCGGGAAGGGGGGGAGCCCCGCCCTGCCAGCGGGAAGGGGGGAGCCCCGCCCTGCCAGCGGGAAGGGGGGGAGTCCCGCCCTGCCAGCGGGAAGGGGGGAGCCCCGCCCTGCCAGCGGGAAGGGGGGAGCCCCGCCCTGCCAGCGGGAAGGGAGGAGCCTTGCCCATCCAGCGGAAAGGGGGGGAGCCCCGCCCAGCCAGCGGGAAGGGGGGAGCCCCGCCCAGCCAGCGGGATGGGGGAGCCCCGCCAAGCCAGCGTGGGAGGGGGGGAGGCCCGCCCAGCCAGCAGGAAGGGGGGAGGCCAGCCCCCCGCCCTGCCAGCGGGAAGGGGGAGCCCCGCCAAGCCAGCGGGAGGGGGGGAGGCCCGGCCAGCCAGCGGGAAGGGGGGAGGCCAGCCCGGCTAGCGGGAAGCGGGCAGCCCCGCCGAGCCAACAATATAGAGTTCCTGTATCTAGCTTATTTTAAAAAAAACATGAGAGCCTTTTCGAAATCTCTAACAGGCTCCAAAAAGTCTTCAATGGAAATCTCTAACAGGCTCCAAAAAGTCTTCAATGGAAATCTCTAACAGGCTCCAAAAAGTCTTCAAAGTCTTCAAAGCTCCCCCAACTCATTGTTTGTCTCCAATTTGTCTTTCGTCATCAGTAGTAAAGTTGAATGCTTTCCTGTCAGAGCTCCAAAAGGAGAAATATGGAATACCGGTGCAATCCTAAATTGGCTTCAAATTGTCTTTTATCTCAAGCATAAATGTTAGAAAAGGTAAAAAGGTCGTTTTGATTGTTTTATTGACCAACCCAAATTTGTAAGCTTTTATCACCGACTCACCATGAGGCTATTAAAAAGGAAATAAGATTTGAGTTTTGCAGAAAATGCTTTGGTGAAAGTTAAGAGAATTGTTGAGTGTGACTTTGAAAGAAAACCAAAATACTTCGTCATAAAGGAATCAACGACAAGTGGAATCATGAAGGCAGTCATGAAAAGCAAAACAAGAATCTTGAAGACTAATAACTGATTTATTTGAAAGGATTCGGACAGAAAATACAGGAAGAAGAGGGAGACAGGAAGGAGAACGGGAGAGAAGAAATAAAGAATCCGAAAAGGAGAACTAGTTATTATTTGTTGATCATTTACAGTAGGTTGGGTTTAAAAGGAGAAAGTAAAGTCCCTAATGTTGAATATCCAAAAATAAAGATTGTGCAGAATAAGGCGGAAACCGCACAGAAGTAGATAATATTGAAGGACCAAAGAAAGATCTAAAATTCTTCAATCTGAAATAATTTTTTTTTCTCTCTAAAAAAGGAAGGACTTCTAAGAGAGGCACTCCAATTGGACGTCTTCCTTTTGGAAATCCCTAACAGGCTCCAAATCCGAAATAGTCTTCAAAATTCTCCCAACTCGTTGTTCGACTTCAATTTATCTTTCGTCATCAATAGGAAAGTTGAATGCTTTCCTGTCAGAGATCCAAAAGATTCTTAATCTTTCTGTTAGGAGGAATGGAATACCGGTGCATTCTAAAATCGGTTTCAAATTGCCTTTCGTCTTGAGCAGAAATGTTAGAAAAAGTAAAAAGATTGTTTTAATCGTTATATTGATCAACCCAAATTTGGAAGATTTTATCACCGACTTGCCTGAGGCCATTAAAAAGGAAAAAAAAAGATTTAGATGATACAGAAATTGCTTTGGTGAAAGTTAAGAGAATTATTGAGTCTGCGACTTTGGAAGAAAACCAGAATACAAGGGCTCCAACAGGGAATAATAGCCCAGTGAGGAAAGGAAATAAGGAAATAAGCGATATAAGTAGTGAAAATGAAAGTAGAATATTTTAAAAATATTAACATTAACTCAGATATTTGATTTATAAACTATAAAAGGACTTATGCAAGTCTGGTCAACATAACCATTTGTTGATCTCTAATGAGAATACTTGTCACATTGTAATTCATATCATAGTTGCTTTCAAGTGGCTTATCTACTTGTATCAAGTGCTCCTAGTATTTACGGTATGTTAATGAATCGCTGGACACTTTGGCTCACCCTGATAATGGCGTGGGAAGGATTATAAACTTGTTTTTATGTTTTTAGTGTTTTTCTACACTTGTTAAATGTTTATAATTTATAGAAGGTAAATTATCCCATTCTTATATAAGGACTATTTTCTATTAACCTAAATAGGTATGACGTCATTCCTCTCTGGTGCGAATAAATTGCAATAGATGGCAGTTCTGCATGCAGATTCTAGATGGGATACTTAGAAAATAATAATCTTGGTAATTTATAAAAAAAAAAAAACATCACAAATAATTATCTATCCTAATTTAATATTTACTAAAAGGAGAAATTTAACATTACTTGTGAAAATTAAAATTCCAATTGATTAAGTTTTCAATTTATAAAAAAAAACCATCTCAAATAAATATCTGTTCTAATTTGATATTTACTAAAAAGAGAAATTTAACATTACTTGTGAAAATTAAAATTCCAATTGATTAAATTTTTAATTTATAAAGAAACATCCCATATAATTATCTGTCCTAATTTATCATTTACTAAAAAGGAGAAATTTACCATTACTTGTGAAAAGTGAAATACCAATTAATTAAGTTTTCAATTTATAAAAAAAATCTCAAATAGTTATCTGTCCTAATTTTACATTTACGAAAATGAGAAATTTAACATTACTTGTGAAAAGTGAAATACCAATTAATTAAGTTTTCAATTTATAAAAAATATCTCAAATAGTTATCTGTCCTAATTTTACATTTACGAAAATGAGAAATTTAACATTACTTGTGAAAAGTGAAATACCAATTAATTAAGTTTCCAATTTGTTAAAAAATATCTCAAATAGTTATCTGTCCTAATTTTACATTTACGAAAAGAAGAAATTTAACATTACTTGTGAAAAGTGAAATACCAATTAATTAAGTTTCCAATTTGTTAAAAAATATCTCAAATAGTTATCTGTCCTAATTTTACATTTACGAAAATGAGAAATTTAACATTACTTGTGAAAAGTGAAATACCAATTAATTAAGTTTTCAATTTATAAAAAAAATATCTCAAATAGTTATCTGTCCTAATTTTACATTTACGAAAAGAAGAAATTTGACATTACTTGTGAAAAGTGAAATATTAGTCCATTAAAATTTTCATCTTGCATTGCTAGTCTTCATTGCACTGACCAATAAGTTGAAGTCATCGATGACTGATATGGCACTCGTTTCAAGTGGCTTTATAGTCGTGCACTTGAAGTAATATGCACGAGTTGACAAGACGTGTCATCTTTAGATAAACTGCTGCGATCTATATTATATGAATACAGGGGCACCTTGCGTGGACAAGGCGATAGGTAATGGATTTTGTGAAGAGGTGTCTTTGGTTAGAAAGAAAATATGCTTAGCAAAATACTCGTAATTTTGATCTGAGAGAGAGAGAGAGAGAGAGAGAGAGAGAGAGAGAGAGAGAGAGAGATAACATTCACCTAAGTGAGAGATTTAAATGGCATGAACATATAAACCTTAAGAGAAGTCTGAGATAGACAGTTAATAAGCAAATGAGAGAGAGAGAGAGAGAGAGAGAGAGAGAGAGAGAGCAGAATTTCATATAATCTTGTTCAGTATCAATCAAGGATTATAGGCTTTTGCGACCAGTGTGTGTGTACGGAGAGAGAGAGAGAGAGAGAGAGAGAGAGAGAGAGAGCAGAATTTCTGATAATCTTGTTCATTATTAATCAAGAATTATAGGCTTTTGCGACAAGTGTGTGTGTACGGAGAGAGAGAGAGAGAGAGAGAGAAGAGAGAGAGAGAGAGAGAGAGAGAGAGAGAGCAGAATTTCTGATAATCTTGTTCATTATTAATCAAGAATTATAGGCTTTTGCAACAAGTGTGTGTGTACGAGAGAGAGAGAGAGAGAGAGAGAGAGAGAGAGAGAGAATTTCTTATAATCTTGTTTAATATTAATCAAAGATTACAGGCTTTTGCGTCAAGTGTGTGTACGAGAGAGAGAGAGAGAGAGAGAGAGAGAGAGAGAGAGCAGAATTTCATATAATCTTGTTCACTATTAACAAGGATTATAGTCTTTGGCGACAAGTGTGTATACGAGAGAGAGAGAGAGAGAGAGAGAGAGAGAGAGAGAATTTCTTATAATCTTGTTCAGTATTAATCAAGGATTATAGGCTTTGGCGACAAGTGTGTTTATTCGGGGAGAGAGAGAGAGAGAGAGAGAGAGAGAGAGAGAGAGAGAATTTTTTATAATCTTGTTTAGTATTAATCAAGGGGTTATAGGCTTTTGCGACAAGTGTGTTTATACGAGAGAGAGAGAGAGAGAGAGAGAGAGAGAGAGAGAGTTGGGCAATGTTTCATATCATGTGATTGTTTGAATTATATGTCTCTAAGAGACTGATATCCTGAAGACTGATATCTCATGAAAACTGTGCTCTCATGAAGGCTGTGATCACACGAAGACTGTGATCTCATGAAGAATGTGATCACATGAAAACTGTGATTACATGAAGCATGTGATCACATGAAGAATGTGATCACATGAAGACTGTGATCACATGAAGAATGCGATCTCATGAAGAATGTGATCTCATGAAGACTGTTATCTAATGGAGAATGTGATCGTATGAAGACTGTGGTATCTCATGAAGACTTTGATATCTCCTGAAGAATGTGATCTCATAAAGAGTGATATCTCATGAAGACAGTGATATCTCATGAAGACTGTGATCTCATGAAGAATGTGATCACATGAAGAATGTATTCTCGTGAAGACTATGATATCTCAAGAAGACTGTCATATCTCATGAAGACTCTGATCTTATGAAGACTGATTTCCTGACGACTGTGATCTCATGAAGAATGTGGTCTCATGAAGACTGTAATCACTTGGAGAATGTGATATCATGAAGACTGTGATCTTATGATGACTGTGATCTCTTGAAGAATGTTATCTCAAGAAGAATGTGATCACTTGGAAAATGTGATATCATGAAGACTGAAATTTCATGAAGACTGTGATGTCATGAAGACTGTGATCTCATGAAGAATGATGAAAAATTCATTGTGATTGTATCATACTGCTGGTGTGTTGATGTTGATCCTATCAATTAAAGAAAGAAATATTACACTTTTCATATTCTGAAGTGGATCCCAACAACTAAGTCATACATGTTCTCTCAATTCCTCCGTCTGCATAATTAGTTATTTGATTTCCCTGTTGGTTCCTAGTCCCTGTATTTAGTCTATTACAGTCCTTTGATTTCTCTGATGGCTCGGAGAACCTGTATTTAGTCTATTCCCTACTTTGACGAGTTATGTGGATGTCATAATAACGCTCTGCTGTCTGGTGTCAGATGGACACGGGGGATTCCTCGAGAAGTGGCGAGGCTTAACGGGCTTTGCATTCTTTGGTTTGATTTCTCTCTCTCTAGCATACCACACGCATCACACACACACACACACACCCACACACACACATACACACACACACACACATAGATATATATATAAATATATGTATATATATATATATATATGTGTGTGTGTGTGTGTGTGTGTGTTTATATATGTGTGTGTGTGTAAATATCAACCTTAAGGGTATTTAATATCGAATTTTACCTTTGGGTATGTATATCCAGATACCAGCCAGAAGCCGTTATCATAAATGAGTTCCAGTGGATATATATTCTCAAAGGTATAATTTGATATTAAATGCCATTGGGGTTGATATTTATATTGATTAAAATCGTGAGTGTCAGTGATATATATATATATATATATATATATGTATATATATATATATATATATATATGTATATATATATATATATATATATATATTTATTTATTTATTTATTTATTTATATAATACACACACAAATACCCTCTGCACCATGGTCATTCCCTGTCTTGGGGTCGAGATCTCGTGCTTGAGAGTAAACTCAGGCACAATATTCTATGTTTCCTTACTTTCTTTCCTTCCTAGGATTTTTGCCGTTTTAATTTTTTGGCTTATAGCATCCCGCTTTTCCAACCAAGGTTGTACCTGATACCCAATAATAAT
>NC_090757.1:6224039-6234039 GCF_036898095.1 Palaemon carinicauda
ACAAACCCACACATAAACAGGGAGTAAAACATAAGCTCCTTCCAACTTCGTTGGCGAAGGCAAGAATGCTTACCCCAGTTAATTGTATACAGTGAGTTATTATTGGCATTTTCATAGATGTATTAGCTAATTAAATGCAATGGTTGAAATATGAAAACTCACGTTGTTTCAAATTATGTATCCCAAGTTAGGTTAAAATGCTTGATTATTAAAATTTCTATTGTTTCAAAAACTGCATTACCCAATTCGGTGAAGATGATTAAAACTATGGTTTTAAAAAGGTAAAACCAAAGTAAATGAAGAATATTTAAAATTTGGTTTCGCAAAAAGCAAAATTGAATTAAATGAAAAATATTAAAACTTATTGTTTAAAAAAACGGAAAGCCAAGTTGAATGAATCGTATTAAAACTATTTTAGTTCTAAAAATTAATTACCCAAAATGAATAACATTAATACAATCACGGTTTTGAAAAATTAATTACCAAATTACAGGAAAAAATACTAAAACCATTATGGTTAAAAAAAAATTTATTACCCAACTAACTAAGGATTATTTATACTATTACGGTTTCGAAAAAATAATAACAAAATTACATGAAAAATATTAAAACTTATGGTTACTAAAAACTAAAACCTAATTTAATAAAGAATATTATGCTATTACGGTTTCGAAAAATTAATTGCCAAAATCATCCTTATCATCATCATATCCTACGCCTATTGACGCAAAAGGGCCTCGGTTTGATTTCGCTAGTCGTCTCTATCTTAAGATTTTAATTCAATACTTCTCCATTCACTAAAATACACGAAAAAATATGGTTTCAAACAAGGCATTCCCCAAGTAAAGACAATGATACAAATGATTAAGAAAAATGGTTTCAAACAAGGCATTCCCCAAGTAAAGGCAATGATACAAATGATTAAGAAAAATGGTTTCAAACAAGGCATTCCCCAAGTAAAGACAATGATACAAATGATTAAGAAAAATGGTTTCAAACAAGGCATTCCCCAAGTAAAGACAATGATACAAATGATTAAGAAATATGGTTTCAAACAAGGCATTCCCCAAGTAAAGACAATGATACAAATGATTAAGTAATATGGTTTCAAACAAGGCATTCCCCAAGTAAAGACAATGATACAAATGATTAAGAAATATGGTTTCAAACAAGGCATTCCCCAAGTAAAGACAATGATACAAATGATTAAGTAATATGGTTTCAAACAAGGCATTCCCCAAGTAAAGACAATGATACAAATGATTAAATCCCTCATTTATTTTTCTCCTCGGTACAAAGAAAAATCATATTTTTAGCCATGAGCCACATAGAGACGTCAGTCAGCTGAGCTCCCTTCTATGTCGTCTCGCTAATCTTATATAAATACGCGGTGGATTTTATCTTGCTCTGCGGACGTAATAAGATACCCAACAAAAAAAAAAAAGTTTAGAAAAATACGAATCTTGCTTATTAATCTTCATCATTTTCACCTTGGGAGTTTAATGAAATGTCTAGCTAATGTTTGAAGAGTGCGGACAACAGCTGTCCTTTGTGAAAACATACGTATGTTTAGGGTAAAAAAAAATGACGGATCTTTAGAAGAGTAAAGTTTGTGAATTGACGGGGTTAAAGAGATGGGACTGATTAGCAATTATTTGTGTGCATATATATATATATATATATATGTATGTATATATATATATATATATATACAGTATACACACACACACACACACACATATATATATATATATAGATAGATAGATAGATAGATAGATACAGTATATATATATATATATATATATCACTTCAGTCGTGTTGTTGATCAATATAAATATCAACCTCATTGACATTTACCATCGAATTCTACCTTTGGGAATGTATATCCACTGGAAGTTCATATATGATAAATGCCCAGCCAGAAGCATTTATCATAAAAGAATTTCCAGTGGATATACATTCCCAAATAGTTACTTTTCCAACTAGGGTTGTAGCTTAACAACAACAATAACAATAACAACAACAATAATAATAATAATAATAATATGTAGACTTCTATAATCAACAGCATTGTAGCTCGATACACCGTCTAGTAGAGAAACATTCTGGATACTATACACTGTTCGGTAGCATTTAGGGAACATTTCACCCTTTAGCCTTATTTGTGTAGTCTGTTAGTATTTTAGCGACGGGATGTAATATTAGCTAGCTGGGATCACAGTATATTGGCCTAAGTGCTTTTATCCATAAGACTAAAATTACTGGCTCCACACCACTTTTACTTACTGCACAGTCTCTAAAACTTTTACAAATCATCCAGTAGGCTAAAATCACTGGCTACTATACCACATGCACTCACTGTGTATTCTTATATACAGTAAATTGAACCAAAAAGAATAATAATAATAATAATAATAATAATAATGTAACTAAAGGAATTGAAATATATATAATGAAGTATAATTTAAAATAAAGGCTAATTTCCACATTTCCATAAGAACTTAAATGTATTGTGATTGGAGTGATGATAACAAATTTGGATATTAGTTGAAAGTTCTCAGGTCTAGCTATCTAAGCACCGCATTAAACCGTAAATTCCGAACTTGCATTCTAGTAGTGGTTGCAAAGACAATCGTTCTGCGTGAAACGTGGGATTCAAACTATTTTATATTGTAACGGCATTTGGAAGAAGAAAAAACATTGGAACTTTTAATTCTATAATCTTTATTAAGGAGGAACTTGAAAAGCTCACCGAATGTGAACTTTGAATGCTGCGCCGTATCTGGGGTAGGATACATAAGCTATACAAAATTTCTGTGCATTTCAAAGATATTAATCTTTGCCAACAAAATGTATTTATAAAAGTCATCTGCTACTGATTTAACACTAATAACGACAACATGAATTATTGAACTGACTTTTGAATATAAATAAATCATCGAAAACATTTGATTATGAAGCGAATACCTTGGAGGTCTCCTTTGTCTGCGCTTCTCGACTTTCAGTTGTCACCAAGTAGTTGGACGGTATAAGATCACAGCTCGCGACCAGTTTGTTATGTAGTCAATATTTAGCATTTCATTTAAGATATATACCTTGATTATTTATATTTCAATCTCACAATGGTACACTCTAGAAAATCAAATCACCGGTGCATATGGAAATGCTCTATAATGGCGTAGATTTAAAATAAAATGGTGTTTGTTGAGGCTACACGAATTTAACCGAATTGTATAAACAAACGGGACAGTTCAAATGCATTATTTTCTTTTACTCTCTTGTGTTGAACATGCTGTTTAAGATGGAATAAGATATTCATCGATTTTGATAATGTTTAAAAGTGTGTGAAAAGTAACTGAGTATATGCAACGGAAATTCCGACTAAAATGCTTAGGCCTAGCCTAGTTACTAATAATTATTTGGTGTACTCATTTCATATATTAACCTCTTTAGAGATACTATGTTAGCATAGTGCTATATTTTCTAGAGTAACTTAGATAAGTTTGGACAATTTCTACTTATGTTAAAATTACAGCTAGCTTTTATTGTAGCATACTGTATGAGGAATGGAATTTTTAGGCCTATTCCCCTCGTAGAGTTTAAATGTATATTTGGGATGAGATTGTCAATATCACCCACCCTTGATGTTCAAAATTATTATTTGAGAATGGTGTGTAACATTTCTTGCCTATCATAGTATTACGATGACTTATGTTGCTATGTTGATTACACTGAAAAGCCGATTCAGTGATATATATATATATATATATATATAGGTATAGATATATATATATAAATATATATATATAATATATATATATATATATATATATATTTCGGCTACCCCCCAAAATTGGGGGAAGTGCCTTGGTATATGTATGATGATGTATATATATATATATATATATATATATATATATATATATATATATATATATATATATATATATATAAAATTAGGAGTGAGAATTATCACCCTACAAGAATTATGTTGCCCACTGATGTGCATGGTGAGCAAGTTGATGTAGTATGGAATTGTGGACTAATGTAAACGTATAACATAATTCGTGTTGACTAAGACCTTTCATTCTTTATCAGCTATTTTACTTAGGAGAATTTTCGTTTGTATATAGGTCTTATAACATCATATCACTCAACTATTGTCCTCAAAATGATCAAGTACTAATCTTCAAGACCATGTTGGAAGTCACTAGGCCTAGGGACGTTTCATACCTATTGCGTAAGTTGTTTCATGCTAATTAAGTTTCGTGTTATACCAGTCACAAAGATAATCTTATACCAGTCAGAGGATCGTATTTATTGGAAACGTTCCTGTCCGGTGATCTGCTGGACTGTTGTTCGAGCAATCTCGATAGTTTCTTGTAGCCTCTGCAATCACCCTACTTGTGAGCTTAGGATGGCGGGTTTGGGGAGCGTATATGTCTACCTGCTGAGTCATCAGTAGCCATTGCCTTACCCTCCTTGGTCGTAGCTTGGGTGGAGGGGGGCTTGGACGCTAATCATATGTATATATGATCAGTCTTTAGAGCATTGTTCTACTAGAACGTTATTAATGCCCCTAGCCTCTGCCATTCTTGAGCGACATTTAAAACCTTTAAAACTTTATAGCAAAGGTTGTTATTCACCCTTTACAAAGACCATTTCATAGTCCTCTTCTCACAAAGATTTTATTCCAACAAAGAGGGTCGTTTGACGTCAGTTACCGATAGTCATCCTATAAATAACAAAGATTATTTATGCCAATTACGATTACTGTCTCATTCCAACCAAGGAGATCATATTATGTCAATCATATCTTGAGCAACATTGAACCGAAATGAGATGGTGTCGTTCATTGAGATAGGAAGGACTAGCAAGACGTTGTATCTAGTATCTTGGTTTTACTTGAACTTTCTCAGCTGTTTAATTGAAGGCTTTATTAACTAACGAGAGAGAGAGAGAGAGAGAGAGAGAGAGAGAGAGAGAGAGAGAGAGAGAGAGAGAGAGAGAGAATCTTGGTACCAACTGAATTCTTGAGTAGAGCGATAATTGAGTTCACTTATTCGCCCGTAAGAAATTCAAGACGAAGATTCAATACATGTTGCAGTTTATCTAAGCCAGCGATTATGGGGCCGGCCAGTCAGAGCAGTGCGCTTTCGGGCACAGTCAACTCCCTGTTGGGACCATGTTTAGTAGTTTTCACGGGTCATAGTATAGTTGCACTTTCTATACTGCATGAGTCTATTAGTGCCTTGGGGCATTTTGCCGGCTAGGACTTACAGTCAAAGATCCCCCGCCCAGAGCTAAGTTCTAGGCAATCTAAAACGATCGAACGTTTTGGTGCATAGTTTATTAGTTGTGGAAATCGACCCAGTGTTTGGTTTAAGTTATTATAGTTATTATTACACTTTCTTTACTGTAAGAGTCTATTAGTGCCTTGGGGCATTTTACTGGCTCTGACTTACAGTCAAATTTCTGGGCAATATGAAACGATCGTAAGTTTTGTGTCATAGTTTAGTAGCTGTGAAAAATTGACTAGTGTTTGGCTATATATGAAAGATCTGTTTTAATTTTGTTACTGTTCTTGAAATATTTTATATTATTCATTACTTCTCTTGTAGTGTATTTACTTATTTCCTTTCCCGACTGATCTATTTTCCCTGTTGGAGCCCTAGGGCTTATAGCAGCGTGCTTTTCCAGCTAGGGTTGTAGCTTACCAAGTAATAATAATAACATAGTTATTATTACACTTTCTTTACTGCCAGAGTCCATTAGCGCTTAGGGGCATTTTGCTGGCTATGGCAGTCAAAGAGCTTCTCTTCCCCCCCCCCCCCTTCCCCCCCGACGGGCAGAGACAAAGTTCTGGGTAATCTAGAATGAGCGATCGCTTTGGGACATAGTTTATTACCTGTGCAAATCATCCAGTGTTTTGTTTAAGTTATTATATAATTTATATTATTAACAAGCTTCGGCAATAGCCCTCTGCATCCATTTATGCAGTCTTATAACCTTCATATCTTGAATAAACAGGTTGCCCTTACTTTCCTGGTTCAGACTATTCGTTTTCCATTATCTTTTTTTTTTTCGATTTATTAGAAAAAGAAACGTGAAGGAATGCCAGACATGGTATACAATTTTTATCTCTCTCTCTCTCTGTAATTTTCCTTTATTTCCAATCTGATCCAGTTACTGAAAATATTAGAATAATCTCGTCAAACGAGAATGAACTCATTTTCCAACAAATTGTATTTACAGTATGTTTATGAACTGGGGTCTAGGGGCCGAGACTGGGTTGTTTTATGTATAAGAGAAAAAAAAACAACAAAAAATTAAAAAAAGGGTAAATTAGAATAATAAAGTAACCAGGGGTAATTCATTTTATTCTTTCTTCATTTGTCTCCTCTAAGATTTAACTTGCGTTCAATTAACTTGAGTCTTGACAAATGAAAGCGCAAAGCAAACTCACTCTTGCACGCACAGAGATTCAAAGAGGTGCGTTTTGTTAATGCTAAGTTGTAAAACATATCTTATTTGTTGGTTAGTTTCTTTTCGGTCCCTTTCTGAGTGGGGACACCTTAACGTGGTGAAAGGGTTTGTGTATCGCCATGATCAGCAAAGCTGTACTAGTCAGGGCAACCCATACTATGTTGGTTTGCTGTAAGCGATCAGCCTGTTGTCTCCCACCATCACCAATCCCCAGTGGTCAGCGTGATGATGAAAACTGGTTAAACTCCAAAGATGAATAAGGTTTTTGTCCTGCATTAGACGAAAACCGGTTGCAGTTGTTGATGTTGTTGTTTGAGGTATGTGATTTTGTCAGAATATATTATTAAAAATATCAGATATTCACCCAATAAAACTTATCTATAAAGTTGTGTCTACTCCGTAATTGGCGTTAATAAGAATTTAAACCCATTTATACCAACCTGGTAAAAGAGAAATTGTCACATTTTCCTTCACTGCTTAAGTATGGTGTTTGTCAACAAATTGTGGTGTTTAATTCTGCAACCCTTTTAAATGATTTTCATTCTAGCCGTAACATATGCTAATTACTCTCCTCACACACCTGTTTACCCCTTTAGATGTGAGAAATAAAATAACGACAAAAACATATTTATCTTTCT
Organism: Palaemon carinicauda; assembly: GCF_036898095.1. Lineage (NCBI taxonomy): Eukaryota > Metazoa > Arthropoda > Malacostraca > Decapoda > Palaemonidae > Palaemon > Palaemon carinicauda. The sequence goes on from NC_090757.1 coordinate 6,231,164, forward strand.
CAAGAGTATCACATGACTTGGCCATTAACTCTTTTACGTCGTCTGTAAGCCGTAACTTTCTATAATTATCCTTCTTGCACTTGCGAACACCTTCAGAGTTAAGTAACTAATGACTCTTTTGGATCTGCGAACACAACCTGAGAGGCGAGACACTAATTAGAGTTTTGTACATGTGAACACCTTCAAGGGAGAGAATGAAAGTGACTGCACCGTAACGAAAATGTTTTAATTCTTTCACTCTATCCGTCACTTGGCAAATGGTCTCTTGTTTGTCGTACTTGATAGATTGGCTCTCTGTTGACAAATAACTGGTGTTGTGAGATTATTTTGGTAAAAAATTCACCTTACGTCGGGGTCGAACCTGTGACTTCTTGAATGAAAAATTGGTGTTTAGCCAAGATCTTCAGAGGTGAACCTTGTCATGAGACAGAATTTGCATATTGTGGATGTTATTATTATTATTATTATTATTATTATTAGTAATTACTAAGCTACAACCCTAATTGGAAAAGCAGGATGCTATAAGCCCAGGGGCCCCAACAGGGAAAATAGCCCTGTGAGGAAAAGAAATAAGGAAAAATAGAATATATCAAGAACAGTAACAACATTGAAATATATATTTCCCATATAAACTATATAAAACTTTTAACAAAACAAGAGGAAGAGAATAAGCTAGAATAGTGTGGCCGAGTGTACCCACAAGCAAGAGAACTCTAACCCAAGACAGTGGAAGACCATGGTACAGAGGCTTTGGCACTACCCAAGACTAGAAAACAATGGTTTGATTTTGGTGTGTCCTCCTAGAAGAGTTGCTTACCTTAGCAAGTGGAAAGTAGCATCTGCAGTAGTTTATTAAAGATAAAGGTGTCTGGTTTGAATTCAAGGATCAACAGAATGGCTACTCGCCAGAACGTCAGCTGGGCAAGCCCAACCTCCCCACTGTTGTGCCCAAACACACCAATAACCTCCCCAGTAAACAGCTTAAACTCACTATCAATCCTGGGTTTGGATCGATCTGCTGCCATATGAATGCTAGATGAATATGTTACCACTGTATTATTATTATTATTATTGTTATTATTATTATTATTATTTCTGTTACTAATAAGCCTCTGGTATCTAAAAATGTGCACAAAGTTACCTTTAATTCTTATGCATTGACGCAAATTGCAAGTCATGCATGTTCTTTTAGGCGACGTTCCACCATCATTAACCCGGGCGACTTCCATTGTGCAACAGATATTGGTTACGTTGAACAAAAATTCTTATAGATACCACAAAGCGTTTTCAATAGACATCGCCTCCAGAGAAATAGCGAAACATTATTTATTAATTTTCCTTTTAAAAAAAAAAGAAAAAGAAAAAAAAAGTTTATTCAACGAAAGGCTTACTTTATTTGTTTGATATTTGTTTTGAAAGTTTCGTTCTTACAAAAATGAAAGTATACAACGAGAATGTATACTTTCAGATACTTTATGGTTTCTCGAAGTTTTGAGTTTTCTCAAACATCGAAAATTACAATACATTATATATATATATATATATATATATATATATATATATATATATATATATATATATATATATATATATATATATATATGTCTGTTTTCTGTCTTTTTTCTATAAGAAAAATGGGAGAGAGAGAGAGAGAGAGAGAGAGAGAGAGAGAGAGAGAGAGAGAGAGAGAGAGAGAGAGAGAGAGAACTGCCATGATTCCACCTCTCTTTCTTTCCCCCCAAAGTCTCGATTACGTGCTAGTCGTCATGAAGCGATGACTGGCACAAAGACTTTTCCCTTCCCAGAGGGACGTATTCAGACTTTATATAATTATTTAGACCTTTTATTTAATTCTCCTTTTTTTGTTATTTTACAGTTAGATGATCTTTTGGTCGTCGAGTTTTGGTAATTTTGAGTAATTATGATATTTTTTCCCGTTGTATTTTTCTGTTATGTGTTAATTGTATTGTTGTATTTAAAGGGTTTTATTTTGACATGTATTATTGACTGTGACAATTTTAAAAATTTTATTTACTTCAGTATATTTTATTTTATTTTACCTTGTATAAAATTTCTATTATTTTTTGTAATATTCAGCCAATTTTACAGTATTTGATTAATTTTTTAGTTTAAGATTTTAAGTTTTGGATGTTGAGCATATTATTATTATTATTATTATTATTATTATTATTATCATTAAGACGCACGTTTTCTTGCAATTGCAATGCATTTTCAGAGCATCTCTATTTTAGTTTCATACATAACAAGAATATTTTTTAATGTTATTTTAAAATATACAAATATCCAACAAATATAATTCAGATAACATAAAGATATATCCTTCTGATGTAGTTCTGGATCTTCGACATTCGATGCAAATGTCAGCGGATTTTCAATTGGTCCGAAGTATCTTATCTAGGAATGCTGTAAGTCAGTGTTTTCCGATATCATTTGTTTCAGTGCATCTATTGGGTCGTTTCATATACGTGGAATTTAGTATCAGCCCTTCATTAGCTAATGCTGTAGCTTGATAATCATTAATTTATTGATTATTACCTCGGCCAACGAAGTTGGAAGGAGGTTAATTTTCGCCCCTGTTTGTGTATTTGTAAGTTGTGTGTGTGTTTGTTTGTGTTTCTTTGTGAACAGCTTCCTGGCCACAATTTTAATCGTAGAGCAATGCAACTTGCAGGGATTAACTGTTATGTATAAAGCTATTAGATTTTGGAAGGTCAAGGTCAAAGGTCAAGGTCATGGTCAAGCAAAATGTCCAATTCATGTAATAAGTCGTAAGTTTCGACATTGCTGTTACAGAGACTTCAAATTTGGTTCATATTAGAGAGTATGAGAATCCATGCTAATTAATACATGTTAAG
>NC_090757.1:6239039-6254039 GCF_036898095.1 Palaemon carinicauda
AATAAAAAAGTAAGTTAAATTACGGTCGCCTGTATTTTACTGAAATACGGTTGAGACCAGTATATTTTTACGGAGAATTTCCGATTAAAATTACGGTTTTTTTCTAACGGTGTTGGAAAGGTTGTTTGTTTGTTATTGGGAATTTGACAGGGTTGGGGGGAGTGAGGGCCACTTTAGTGTAAGTTAGGTTGTATTGTTTGTTTGTTAGTGAGAATTTAGCATGGTTTGAAGCTGTTGGGTGGTGGGGTGAGTCGACGGTCACTTAAAAAAATGAAAAACAGTATAAATATGATATTGAACTCCTTGCAATATTTTTTTCTTATTTGATTCTATATCGTTCCCTTTCATCATCATCTCCTCCTACGCATATTTTTTCAGTCCAAAAAACCTCAAATCAGGACTTTTTAAAAAATTGGTTGGCCTTTAGTAATATGAAAAAAAGGCGGGCCTTAAATACTATATATTTGGCCTTTTTCTACTAATGGTTTGGCCTTTTAAAGCTTCTGTTGATTAGAAGTTAGCCTTTTCTCATTTGGAAAACCTGGCAACTTGCAGTCATTACCCCCATTAAGTTGCTCATCCGCCTATACGAGTGTAGCCGTTGGCAAACTTGCATTGCTAAGATATTCCGCCTAGCACGGTAAATCATTCAAAAGGAATTGTCTAATTTTTTTAAACAGAGGAAATATTATTTATATTAGTGTACGTGACCCGTCAAAAATGACGGCTAAATATTTAGAGAGATATGCACATACTCACATGAACCCCTTTCACCTAGGTATGACTACTCTCTCTTCCCTCTATCCGAGGGATGGGGAGAGCTTAGCGTGACCGGAAAACATTATATACATATGTATATATATTTATATATGTGTATAGATATATAATATATATGTATATATATATATATATATATATATATATATATATATAGAGTTGCTCTATATTATATAGGAGAGATACTCAGGACTGGAAGTTTAATAAATTCAATATTGTTTAAACCATAGCGATCCTTTTAAGTAAGTCACCAAATCATTTAAACCTAATCCGGTTGCTAATTCTTTCATGTATGCAAAAAAAAAAAAAAAAAAAAAGTACTTCCCGTTTCAAAAGCTTCATTTCATTCTTTTCATCTTAATCTCGTAAGTTTTTAGTACAACACCTGACGAATTTATACGCGTCTACCAGGGATGTTAGTTTTGTATCCTTTTTAATTAAGTTTTTTTTTTTTTTCATAATCCCCACTAATCTTACTATCTTAATTTAATCTTCATTGACATATCTCGTTTGTGTCTTCCGGTTATTTTATTTGTGATTTTTTGCAGTTTTTTATCTAGATAGTTTTTTTCGCGAATCTCGTGATTTTGAATTTACACTGTTAAAAACTTGCCGTAAAAACGGTAAAAATCCTAAAATGTATGTTGCCAGGCATTTGCCGTTTTAAAAACGTATATTTTGACGTTAAGGAGTGATATTTCGGTCACCAACCCGTGAAAGATAATAACAAAGTAGGGTGAAGTTACCGTCGCATGTGTTTTACTGAAATACGGCAGTGAACAGTATATTTTTTCACGGAGAATTTCCAATTAAAGTTACGGGTTTTTAACATTGTACATCAATGATAACTTGTTCCATTATTTATCTACGTTGCATTTATACACTTTTTCCGTAAATGCAGTGACACTTCATTTCTCATCCATTTAGAAATCGCCTACAGCGTGCTTTGCAGGATAAAATATAACCTGCATTAAAGACTTTTCGCTGCCGCTTCTATTGGTGTTGCATTGCTCTCTCATTAATTATCCTCGGTTTTACAGTTGCCTTCATTAATTCCGGTACACTGACGCCTCCTTTGTTTCATATAAAGTGTATCAGAATGAATGAAGCCAACTGTAGACCTTCCCCCGGTCGTAAGACACGTGATCCAAATTCAATTATTCTAATCCATTCCTTTGGTCTTTTCCCACTTAGCTGTTTAACTTCAGTAACTGGTTACGATATTCGAATCTCGTTTGCTTAACATATAATGATTATTAAACAAAGGATAATAATAATAATAATAATAATAATAATAATAATAATAATAATAATAATAATAATTCTTTGCCCGCATCTTTTCCCACTTCTATGTGGGGTCGATTTTTGTGGCCAGCGTTCTCCATCTACCTCTGTCCCACACTTCATCACCGGTTAATCCCTTTAATATAAGGTCATCCTTAATGATAATAATAATAATAATCATAATCATCATCATCATCATCATAATATCATCGAACCTCGCTAACTGGTTCCTTATATTCTTATATGTCTATTATGTAATAACTAGTGTGCGTGACCTGTTAAAAATGACTGCTAAATATCTAGATAGATATGCACGCACACATATCCACATACATATAGACTTAACCCCTCCCACCTTTCTTAACTACCACACGGCAGTTAGGGTTATTTTTGGGAGGTTGTGCTTTCTGAGTGGTTGGCGCTTAGCGTGGCAGGAAAGAAATATATCTATCTATATTATATATATTATATGTATGTATATAGTATATATATATATATATTATATATGTATTATATATATATGATATATCTATATGTATGTATATATATATTTATATATGTATATTATATATGTATCTGTATATATATATATATATATATATATCTATCTATCTATCTATCTATCTATCTATCTATATATATATATATATATATATATATATATATATATGGCTCTTTATTATATATGCGAGATGATGATGATCGCAAAAAGAGCATGTAACAGTAAGTAGAAAACAGCTGTTCCTTTCTGGTGACTGAAAAAGCTAATGATGTGATAATGTTAATACAAGATCGTGGCATAAGGGTATTATTTCTCCCTCATTTTTGTTCTTTTGTTTGTTTCATTTTTTAATTTAGGGGACATTTGTAATAATCCTTTCAGCTGACGGTAGAAAAGCTGACGCCATTATAGGTGCCACAGTGTAGTCTGATAGTGCTTATATTCAGAAAATAAGGTTTTTCGTGTTTTGTTAAATTATTCCGTGAAAAAATACCATTCATAATTATCGTTTATTTATTAATCGTGTTAAGTTTTATCACTAAAAAGTAAATAAATCTAAAGGCAACGATATTACCCTTATGGTTCTCACGGCTGGAATAGAATTAATACTGTAGCCATTCTTATATCTTGGAAATTCAAGCATATCGATCACATGAATTAGTATGGAGACGTACAGTTGGATACAGGAATTCGTGGTACACCTCGCTTTGAGGAAATAAACCCAGTCACCCCCTTGCGGCGCATTGAGTTCCTGTGTTTACCTTTACCATCTCTCCTTAAAGTTCTGTTTGGTTAATCGCCGGTCAGTAAGGGTGTGACATGGTGCACTTCTCAAATCAGTCAATCAATCTCTTGAGTGAGGTGTGACCGAAACGCTTGTGTCCAACTGTTCATGCGATATTATAATTCCTATTGTTTTGTTGACGTGCTGGAAATTTTATGATGGTCAGATTTTTTCAGCACGTAGGATAGAAGTTAATTTTGACTAAAGGCTCTTTTATAATACGAACGTGGAATCCCACACATAGTCATATGTGTTGTTTGTAAACTCGTTTATTCATCTTGTTTGTTCAAGTACAAACACATAAATTGTGAGTATGCTTGCAAGGGTACCTCCGCTAACGAGGTTGGAAGGGGGTTCTGTTTTACCCCCTGTTTGTGTGTGTGTATGTTTGTTCGTTTGTGAACAGCTTCCTGACCACAATTTTGAACGTAGAGTAATGAAACTAGCAAGGATTAACTGTTATGTAAATAGCTGGATATCAAATTTTGGAAGGTTAAGGTCAAAGGTCAAGCAAAATAAGTTTGGACATCGTTGCCACAGAGACTTCAAACTTGATTCATGGTTGAGTATATGAGAATCCACGTCAATTAATACATGTTAAGGTCAAAGGTCAAGGTCAAGGTCGAGAAAAAGGTGGAGGTCTGCGCTCTAGTGAGCCCCCCTCTAGTTTGTAGATATATTCACGTACGCACACAAGTACTATGTAATACTTGTTCACGTACACATGCGTGTAATTATTGTTCTTGCTTATATATGCACAATACTTAACCATCCAGGCACATGTCCCTAATGCTTGCATAACTAGGCTTCTGCAAGCAATCAAGCATCGGATAAATCTATAGAAATTGATTGCTTTAATATGATCGAAATAGTTTCTCAGACTACAGCAGATCGGGGGGGGGGGGGGCGTTGAGTGGATTGCTAATTTACTCTAAGCATTGATTTAGGAGTTTTGTATCATTACCTTGGCCCATAACTGCACTTTATAACTTTCTACTCTATCTCTTTTCCCACTTACCAACCATTGCAATATTTTGCTTCAAATTACATTTACACCTTTGCATTGAATGGCATGCAAGGCCCCAACGCTTGTCCATATAGCCATTCTGCTCGTGAATCTGAATTTTGATTTTCTGGGAATCTGAATTTTCATTTTGTGGAATTTGGAATTTTCATTTTCAGGGAATCGGAATTTTATTTTTTTGCGGGGAATCCCAATTTTCGTTTTCTGGGAATCAAAATTGTAATTTTCTGGGAATTTGAATTTAATTTTTCGTGAATCCAAATTTTCATTTTCTGGGAATCTGAATTTTCATTTTATGGGATTTGTAATTTTCATTTAATGGAAATCCGATTTTTAGTTTTTTTTTTTTTTGGGAATCCCAACTTTAATTTTCTGGGAATTCGAATTTAATTTTTCGTGAATCCAAATTTTCATTTTCTGGGAATCAGATTTTTTTTTGGGGGGGGGGGGATCCATATGTTAATTTTCTGGGAATCTGAATATAAGAAGGTTATAAGAAAAACCGCTACTTGAACGTGTTGTTAAACGCTCAAAAAATAAAACAATTAAAATAGATACAGAATAAGATCAATAAAAGGAAATAAAGGAAAGTTTATGCAAATTATAAGAGATGAATAATAGTAAAATAATACAAATAGAAATAGATAAAAAAGAATAGAAATTGAACAAAAATTTAATTAATATTTAAATCTGAAATGTAAAATGAAGGGGTAAACTAATATATTTACAAGTAAATATATAAATAAAAACTAAGACCAAATAATCGAATCTAAAGACAACACCTAAACTGGGAAAACGTGACTGCAAGCATGTCTGAAGTGTTCACACTGTGTTCAAACAAGCACAAAATCGACTGATATTTCCATTTACCCCGATTTCTCTCATCGAGTTTTTGTCGGGGGAAGTTGGTTAGGACCCCCCCTTACAACTCCCCCCTCCCCCCTTCGAACGTGCCCTTTTACAATATACAACTTTCTTGTTTCTATTTCCCATTAGGTTTTTGTGTGGGTGTTCTTCACGCTCTGACTGGTAACTTAACGTTTAATATTTTCATTTTTGCATTATTTTATATGATAGGTTTTTCTTCTGTTGTGTTTGTTATTTGCTTTTCTTTCGTTTCTCCTTGAGAAAGTGTTTTTATATATGTATATTACCCTGTGAAATTTTAGTTTCAACATTTTTATTTAGAGTTAATTGCATTTTACAATATTGGAATTTATGAAATTGTGGTTAAACCACACTTTACTCTTACTAATACTTTATTTTCTAAACTATTCCCTAACATTGGTTAGGTAGCTAACTGCTATCATTTTTCTTTATCCCACCTTTTCTATCAGCTATATATATATATATATATATATATATATATATATATATATATATATATATATACATATATATATACACACATAGTTTATTTATTTCCTTGTTTCCTTTCCTCACCGGGCTATTTTTCCAAGTTGCAGATCTTGGGCTTATATCATCTTAGTTTTCCAACCAAGGGTACAGCCAAGCATATATATATATATATATATATATATATATATATATATATATATATATATATATATATATGTGTGTGTGTGTGTGTGTTTATTGTATATGTATATGTATATATATATATATATATATATATATATATATATATATATATATATATACACACATATATATATATATATATATATATATATACATATATATATATATACATATACATATACAATAAACAAGTTTCTTTTATTACGGTATCAATAATCAAAGTAATAACAACGTCAATCTACATACAGTATTCGATTAATTAATCCCGTTTACCATGACGCCATCATCAAGTCGTTTAAGGTGATCAGCTGTTTTCTGAATGTCACAATTGCGTCATCATCACGATCCTTGCTAGATGAAAGAACCCATAATCTCTCTCTCTCTCTCTCTCTCTCTCTCTCTCTCTCTCTCTCTCTCTCTCATTTATTGGTAATCAAAAGGCATTAAAAGGTGCTAATGATGTGTTAATTAAGATGTTCAAAGCTGCTGTGGAAATTTGATGTTGCAAGCTGTGGTTCATATAAAGGTCAGGTGTAGGTTCAGAGGTCACGTAAATGTTAGTTACTGGGCTTTGGGGTCAGAAGTCAAGTATGAGTATTAACAGGTCACATAGGGACAAGGGGTCGAGTGGGAGGTCAAAAGGTTACAAAGGCTCAGTTGAAATGTCATATTTGTTAGATGGTCTGAGAGGTCATGTGGGTGTTGGAGGTGTCATAGGGGGTCACAAGAGGTCAAGTGAGTGTTAGAGAGGGCATGGGAGGTTGCATTGGTGTTAGCTGTGCATTGAAAAGTCACAATGAATAATCACAATTAAGACTTTAAAATTCATCATAATTCACAAATGTACACGCAGATAAGAACATTGCCAGATATTAAGATTTCTTTCCATAAGAAAGTCACGCAACAAAAATATAGATAGGCCTAAGGCCTATTCTAAGAAAACCTTGCATTAAATGCTTTCGTTTTAGTATAGGCCTTTTGATTTGATTAGCTATTATACTCTTTTTTTTTCATCTTATTTCTTTTAATGAAAGTATGCTTTTCCTAGATTTGTTAATCTTATTCTAGTGCTGAATTACATTCATGTTATTATATTTGTAATGTTATGTTGAATTATCTCCCTAATTAGTTTGCTAATAAACTACTATATCTAATATTCATCGAATTATCACTTATACTTACATTCATTTAGTTCTAAAGGACATTAAACATACGAATGAAGGTCAGACAATCTAACGAACAAACGAACGAAGTGTACCTAACCCTCATATGTCAAGGAACACCTCAAGATCTGTACATTCTTGAAAAGATTAAACGTCATCACCATTCAGTTGATTTACATGACTCACATCGACCGAATACGGATGTTCTGTTAGAGTTCTCTTGCTTGAGGGTACACTCGGGCATACTATTTTATCTAATTTCTCTTCCTCTTGTTTTGTTAAAGTTTTTATAGTTTATATATGAGATACTTATTTTAATGTTGTTACTGTTCTTAAAATATTTAATTTTTCCTTGTTTCCTCTCTCATTTGGCTATTTTCCCTGTTGGAGCCCTAGGGCTTATAGCAGTGGTTCTTAAACTTTTTTGCCTTGCGCCCCCCTTCTGCATTAAGCAAAGGTCCCACGCCCCCCTTCCCCACCCTTGAAATTTTTGCCAAAGTAGAAAGTACCATATGTATGTATGTATTGTTTTTATAAACAATATGTTGCGTTTTGTATGCTAATATACTTAATTGGTTATGTGAGTATATGGATGAATGATATATTTTTATTTCATTGGTGTTGATTTTTTATAGGAATGCACTGTACTATATTTCAATAAAATAAACATTGTTCATAGAAAATGGGTAAAATAAATATATTATGATGAAACAAAATTTTATCATAATCTTTTTTCAAACTGTTTTAGCATTATACAGATTACAGTTATTACATTGATAGAAAATACTAGAAAAAATACTAATTACTGCAAAAATAAACATAATTTTTACTCTTAATACAATCATTCATGGATCATGACCACATCAAAAAATATTACACATCCTCCTTAGTAATTGATTTATCCATATGTATGTAGTATTGTAAAACAAAAGACATCATAATTACTACATTTTTATTTTCATTGTTACTATTTTAACTACTTGCGCCCCCCTTGAAAGTTCCTGGCGCCCCAGTTTAAGAATCGCTTATAGCATCCTGCTTTTCCAACTAAGGTTGTAGGTTAGCTGGTAGTGATAATAATGATAATAATAATAATAATAATAATAATGATAATGCTAATGATAGCAACAACAACAACAACAATAATAATAATAATAACAATAATAATAATAATAATAATAATAATAGAGTTGATGGGAAGATTAGGACCTGTTCGGTTTTGCAAGCACTCGTGCAATTGTTGATCGGTACTTATTGCAGGTCGAAAATGGCAAAAATGATGTTAGAAATTATGAGCATTTTTCCTCCCTTTCCTCTCGTATATATCTGTATAATAATGATTTCTTTTAGAACTTATAAGTCATTATTCTTCCATTTGCTGTCATACATATCTGTATAATAGTGATTTTTTTTAGAAATTATAAGTCATTATTCTTCCCTATGCTGCCGTATGTTGCTGTATAATAGTGATTTATATTGAATTGAATTAGAGATAATTTAGCCTTTCACTGGGTAAGGTCATCGCTACCGTGAATAACATAAATTTCATGTTGTTTAATATTTTTTCAGTATTATTGGCGCTGCATTGAGGCAAATTGATAAATATTAATTCTAACCAATTATGATTTCATAATCCGAAAACCCCAAGGGGTTACTGCACTGTCGTTGTTCAGTGGCCACTTTGTTCTTGGTAAGGGTAGAAGAGACTTTAGCTATGGTAAGGAGCTCTCCTAGGAGAAGGACACTCCAAAATAAAACCATTGTTCTCTAGTCTTCGGTAGTGCCATAGTCTCTGTAACATGGTCTTCTACTGTCTTGGGTTAGAGTCTTCTTGCTTGAGGGTACACTCTGCCACACTATTCTATCTAATTTCTCTTACCTCTTGTTTTGTAAAAGTTTATGTAGTTTATATAGGAGATATTTATTTTAATGTTGTTACTGTTCCTAAAATATTTTATTTTTCCTTATTTCCTTTCATCACTGGGCTATTTTCCCTGTTGGGACCCCTGGGCTTATAGCATCCTGCTTTTCCAACTAGGGTTGTAGCTTAGCAAGTAATAATAATAATAATAACAATAATAATAATAATAATAATAATGATGAGGAATAAGGATCACCCCGTCGAAGTCATATCTTTTCGGTGGTCCACAATTGTTTTGAAGAACACACATACGCTCGATTATAGTTAATCCTTTCTCTTGAAGTTCCTAAATCTTAACTGCGACCCGCTACAGTCATCTAACTAGGTACATTATTCTCTTCTTAGGTAGAGATAGAGAATAAAATAATTAATTACTTAACCAGGTACATTATTTGCTTCTTAGTTTGTGAGAGAGAGAGAGAGAGAGAGAGAGAGAGAGAGAGAGAGAGAGAGAGAGAGAGAGAGAGAGAAAATAAAATTAATCCAAGCGGTTCAAGTAATACTGGTAGCACCATCACTGGGCATCTCTCTGTCACAGTTAATGTCATCATCATGTCATTGCTACCACCATTTCCTTAATTGGAGAAATTATAGATGTCGCAGCTGCCCCGTTTCTAGAAAATGCGCTCATCATCACCATTATCGTCATCTTCTTGATCATCACTATTATGCCCATTTCCATCATCATCATCATCTGCCTGACACAAGTCGCTTCTTGCCTTTGACCTTGTAGAAAGGTCTTTCTGATCCTCGGTCTCTTATGCGACTTGATTTTTTTTTCTTTTTTTTCTCGTTATTTTTAGCGAATTCTTCTTTTGCCAGTTTTATTGTTGATAATTATAATCGAATTAAGTACAACGAAGATTAGTGGCCTTGTCTTTGTTGCTTGATGTGCCAGTGTATTGTGTGGGTGTTAGTATACTCTCTCTCTCTCTCTCTCTCTCTCTCTCTCTCTCTCTCTCTCTCTCTCTCTCTCTCTCTCTCTCTCTGCATATGAATAATTTAATTGTTTTCTCTATCCATAAATTTAGTGTCGTTTTGACAAAACATTGATTGTGTCGATGTCATTAATCTCTCTCTCTCTCTCTCTCTCTCTCTCTCTCTCTCTCTCTCTCTCTCTCTCTCTCTCTCTCTCTCTCTCTGCATATGAATCATCTAATTTTTTATCTACAAGGGTTATTGTCTTGTTTTCACTAGGAACTATTGATAATCACGTATCTAAATTTTCTTTTACGTTTTTATCTTTCCACGGAATTTTCCTTTCACTTCCTTTCTTTTGGAAACTGCTTCTATTCTAAGGGAACCAAGATGACAAAGAAATCACATGAATATATAATGAAGATTTTTGAAGAGGCAGACTTTTTCAATGAAATTGTATTTCTGGGTTAAAGGGAGTACAGAAGCTGGAATTGAATTCCAAAATTTAATGATGGGTCCAAGAGAAACAGTGAACAGAAAGATAGAATATTGAGTTTATAACCTCATCAAATTTGTCATATTGAAATTCCAGAATGAAAAGTACTTACTAATCTTGAACTGATGTGTAAATTCATTGAAATCATACAATTAATGTAAAAATTATTCATATGGAATAGATAGATAATCGTGATTCCCATTTTCATGTGACAGGAAAATTTGCCGCTCACTTATATATATATATATATATATATATATATATATATACATATATATATATATATATATATATATATATATATGTGTGTGTGTGTGTGTGTATAATATATATATATATATATATATATATATATATATATATATATTATATATATATATATATTATATATATATATATATATTATATATATATATATATATATATATATATATATATGTATATGTTTGTATATGTATATGTATATGTTTGTATATATATATGTATATATATACATATATATATTTGTATTATCCATATGTTATATATAAATTATATATATAATTTACGCTATATAAATATATCTCATATATGTAAATATAAGTATAAATGTAAACATGAACGTGATGGTCCATATAAAGGCATGTAGATCAAAGTCCGTATGACAGAGAAAAGGTAAAAAAAAAAAAACCAACTTCTCTGCTCGGAAAGATAAAACAAACGAAAAATCAAATAAAAACCTAAATTCAAATGTGGTTATCATCACCATTACTGCCATCTGTTGGACGTTCGAGTTACTACGATGAGTGTCCGGGTTTCATGTTCATAAAATGTAGCTTGGCAAGTAATAATAATAATAATGATAATAATGATAATGATTAGGAAACGTCTCTGTGACGTGAAGTATCAAGTAATGAAATTTAAAATGTTATTGGTCTTGAGTGTGTCTTTGTACAGTCGGAGACAGGAAATCCAGGTACACCTCGTTCTGAAGTAGTGCACCCAGCGACGGCCTTACTACACGGCGAGTTACTGTTTGGCCCTGCCCACCAACTTTGCCATACCTCCCTGCACTGTCTGTTTGCTTACTGGCTATGAAGTAAGGGTGTGACAAGGAACACTTCTTAGATGGGTGTACCAGGGATTCTTGTATGCAACTGTACATTGTAAGGCCATTAATTCGTGTGAAGTTTATTAGGCGGTTTTATTTTATGCTAAGTTTGTAATGAAGGTTGTCATTGTAAACAGCTCTTGCTAATTTTGTAAGTACAACCTTGCATGGACAGGAGCTTGCATGAAATTTGCAATGAAGTGCTATATTGCATTTTCAATCATTCACAAGAAATTCACAAGGAAGTATGATATTATTTATTTTCTATTATTATTATTATTATTATTATTATTGTTGTTATTATTATTATTATTATTTTATTATTTTTAGTATTATTTATTTATTTTCTATTATTGTTATTATTATTATTATTTTTATTATATTTATTAATATTATTATTATTATTATTATTATAATTATGATAATAATAATGATTATTATTATTATTATTATTATTATTATTATCATTATTATTATTATTATTATCATTATTATTAATATACAGAAATTAAAAAAAAAAAAAAAGAATCCTACAGTCTGTTTATCACAGTCTGTTCTTGATAAATATTCTAACGAACCTTCAACATCTTTAATAACTCCCATCCCTATAAATGCCCTTCAAAATCAAACCAAACATCACCCAATTAAGGGCTACAAAAAGACACCAGATCATCTGACTCAGTAGCTACCTAGAACAAAAAAAAAAGCGAAGAGCGTTTACGTGCGCACGTATCGTCCTACGTGAACGGTGCAAGAACTTCGGGGGGAGCTCGTGACCGAAAATGATGTCAAGAGCGTCGTCATCCAATGAATCTGTAGTCCTGGAGACGCGCCATGATGTCAAAAGGGAGAGGAGACGTGGTGGAGTAGAGAGTCTTTATTATTTTTACAGTTCTATTCAATATATGGAACAGTTTAATAACTTGGGAGTTATTAGTTCTGGGCAATATTGCGCGCGCGCATATATATATATATATATATATATATATATATATATATATATATATATATATATATATATATATATATTACAGCATCCTGCTTTTCCAACTGGGGTTGTAGCTTAGCAGTTGATAATAATAATAATAATAATAATAATAATAATAATAATGCATGTGTATATATTATTATTATTATTATTATTATCATCATTATCAATTGCTAAGCTACAACCCTAGTACGAAAAGAAGGATGCTATAATCCTAGGGGCTCCAACAGGGAAAATAGCCCAGTGAGGAAAGGAAACAAGGAAAAATAAAATATTTCAAGAACAGCAACAACATTAAAATAAATACCTCCTATATAAACTATAAAAGCTTTAACAAAACGAGACGAAGAGAAATAAGATAGAATAGGATGTATATACATACATGTTCATATGTATGTCTATGTATTTGTATATACACATGTTAAGTATGTATATATATATATATATATATATATATATATATATATATATATACACATACTTACACATGTATACAGACTATGTATGCGCTCGCTTGTATAAGTGAAGATGTATACGTCCCTTATACCAGACACATAGCCAAGCGTGCACGTGACCTCTCCCTCCCGATAGACGACCCGATAGAAGCTTCGGGCCGACACCAAGACAACTTTATTCCCGAACATTAGATAAAGCGCAACAGTGGAAGATTTTTTTTTTTTTTTTTTTTTTTTTTTTTTTTTGTGACTCCCATATCTGAATGTGCTACATGGCCTTAAGTTGTGTTTTGATATGCGTGTGGAGATGGTGATATCTACTGGATTTTTTTTTATTAATTCATTTTAAAAAATTGAAATCTACTGTAGTTTTTTTTTTTTAATTAGTCCATTTAAAAGATATATTCTTGTATGTTATGGTAGTGATACCTAACAGCTTTTTTTATGCATACTATTTTATTGATGCTGGCCAGAGTTCTTTTAAATTCAATCAATAAAAAAAAAAATTAATAATTTTTATAATGCATGTTATGCCTGTGGTACCTGCCAAGTTTTTTATGAATTAATATGGAAAAAAATGTTGTTTTTTTTTTATAATGCATACTATTCTAGCGATTACTATCAGTTCTTATTTTTTTTTATTCATTTTGAAGAAAAATTATAATGATACCTGCCAGAACTCTTTACTTATTCACTCATTTAAAAAAAAAAAAAACTAATTTTATAATGCATGTTTTGCTTATAGCAATTACCAGTTCTTTTTTTTTTATTAATTATTTAAAAAAAATATAATGCATACTCTTCTAGTGATAACTACCAGAACTCTTATTTATTAATTAATTTTGAAGAAAAATTATAATGAGTACTTTTTATTGATACCTGCCAGAGCTTTTTCTTATTCATTCAATTTGAAAAAAAAAAAAACCTATTTTTTATGATGCATATTATGCCAGAGCTCTAAATTATTTAATCGTGAATCCATTCTACTAAAGATGGAACCAAATTTTTCCGATATAGATATTAGTTCACCAAACGTTTAACTGGGCTCCATAAGGCACTAGATAGTTGGAAGACCCAGGCCTACATGGCTGAGGACTATGGAGCGTGAAATGGGAGATGATGAATGGAGAAGTATTGATTTAAAAGTTAGGGATGAGACGACTGGCGAAATTTAACCTAGGCCCTTTGCGTCAATATGCGTAAGAGGAGATGATGATGAATTAACATCCTTTTCTCCATTAAAAGACTGATGCGGAATCATTATTATTCTCAGATAAGGCGACAGATTAATGGGTAGTACGAAATTACTTATTAGTCTTAATTTGCATTGAATATCGTAATCAGTTTGTTCAAGCTGCAGAAGTATTTTATTAATTAATTTTGAAAAAAAATGGTTTTTATAATGCATATTATGCTAGTGATACCTAGTAGAGCTTATTTTATTCATTAATTTTGAAAAATAAAATATAATGCATATGCCAGAGCTCCTAATTATTCATTCGTGAATCCTTATTACTAATGATGGAACCGAATTTTTCCGATATATATTTTTTTCTTAATTTCTTTTCTTAAATTTTATTCCACTTTTGGTTGTCTGTAACCCCGATGAGTGAGGTTATGGGGCTGACCTCATACTAAAATGACTAGGTGTAAACAAGAATGTTAACAGCATTTTGAGCTATGCCTTTTGTGGAGATAAAAGACTTCATCAATAAAGTCTGTTTCGTCCTCTATTATTTTTCATAGCAAACCAAACTGTACCTGCTGTAGGTAGCAGGCACTAGCCTTCCGTTGAGATACTATAGTCCATTTCTTTTAGCGAGGCAGATTTGCACCGACTCGCAGCGGTGCCCTTTTAGCTCGGAAAAGTTCCTGATCGCTGATTGGTTAGAATTATCTTGTCCAACCAATCAGCGAGCAGGAAACTTCTCCGAGCTAAAAGGGCACCGCTGCGAGTCGGTGCAAATCTGCCTCGCTAAAAGAAATGGACTATATGTTATAGTGTTATTGGGTCCTTGGACAGGCTAAATGAATTCCTCTCTGGTTACGACTCATT
>NC_090757.1:6259039-6264039 GCF_036898095.1 Palaemon carinicauda
AGTACTGATATTAAGTCAGAAGATAATACCGATATTAAATCAGAAGATAGCACCGATATCAAATCAGAAGGTAGTACTGATATTACGTCAGAAGATAGTACCGATATTAAGTCAGAAGATAGTACCGATTTTAAACCAGAAGGTAGTACCGATATTAAGTCAGAAGATAATACCGATATTAAATCAGAAGATATTACCGATATTAAATCAGAAGGTAGTACTGATATTAAGTCAAAAGATAATACCGATATCAAGTCAGATATTAAATCAGAAGATAGTACCGATATCAAGTCAGAAGATATTACCGATATTAAATCAGAAGGTAATACTGATATTAAGTCAGAAGAGAGCACCGATATCAAGTCGTATGTTAGGGCGAGGAAGGAGTTAGGAACTTTATTGGGGGTGGGGGGGGGGGGGGTAGGTAGTGTTGAAAGCAGACACACTAAGCAGATACGATGAATATATCTTGTCAAGGTGAACCGGGTCGGTTTATTTATGCATTTATACTGCCCAGACCGTCTTTTGTTTGCTAATATTCTCACTTCAGCCAGTGGATAGGAAGCTTTATGCCCTCGCGTAGCCCAAACCCGAAGAAAGCGGGTTAAATGATGGATGCTTCTCTTAAATGAAAGAAGGTTATACACAGTATGAGAAACTATTAAATGCAGAGGAGGGACAACTTAGTGTTTTTTCTTACTAGAGTGAAGAGGCCTTGTACAGGAGAGTGAGGAGTAGGAGGAGGAGAGTGATAATAATAATAATAATATCCTTTATTTCCAATGTTACATTGGGTATTCTTTACATGTAGCTTTATACTGCATAATAAAAATATTAGAATTCATTTTACACAAATCGTCAGACTAAAATGCTAGTAATATAGAAATCTCTAATGTAAATTTAGATCTTAAATGTTTTCACAATATGGAGAAAATATAAAACCTTCAGAAAACTCTAAAACAGAAATACATTGTTATTCAGATAATCCTAGTAGTATGAGCGAGGGAGAGGAAGAGAAGAGTGAGGAGGTCATTGACCATACGGCCACAATTTTAATCGTAAAGTAATGAACCTTGCAAGGATTTTAAACTTTTGTAAAGAGCAGGAAATTATTAAGTTTTAGAATGTCAAAGGTCAAGATCACAGACGAGCAAAACATCCAAAATCAGTCCAAAAGGTCGAGAAATAAGTTGCCCTGGCGGAGGTCTGCGCTATACTGAGTGCTCCTCTAGTTTTTAATAAATCACCTTGAAGGCATATACTCCCATTGGGTATAACACCAATCAAAATTGCAGTTTTTTTTTCTTTTTTTGCCAGATTAGCAATATATTCTTATATTCATCCATTGCTATGACAGACTGTATCTTCAGTTGAAAAGGCTTTGCACAGGCAACTGTTATCAAAACACTTGACAAAAGCTGGACAAGTGGTACAATTGACCCTTCTTAAATTCGAAGAACTCATAAGAAAGAACACACAGAGGTCGAGGGTCGTATGAGAAAGACCACACATACGTGAAGAAGTGTATAAGAAAGACCACACAAATGTCGAGAAGCGCATGAGAACTACCACATAAAGGTTGAGAAGCGTATGAGAAAGAATACATAAGGGATGAGAAGCCTATGAGAAAGACTACACAAACGTAGAGAAGTGTTTGAGAAAGACCACACAGAGGTTGAGGGTCGTACGAGAAAGACCACACAAAAGTCGAGAAGCGTACGAAAAATACCACACAACGGTAAGGTCGAGAAGCGTAAGAGAAATATCATATAAAGGTCGAGAAGCATATGAGAAAACCACATAAAGATCGAGGAGCATATGAGAAAGACCACACAAAGGTTGAGAAGCATACGAGAAAGACCGCACAAAGGTCAAGAAGCGTATGAGAGACAACAATTGTCGAGACGCAAAGGTCGAGAAGCGTATGAAAAAGACCACACAAAGGTGGAGAAGTGTACGAGAAAGACCACAAAGGTTGAGGAGCCTGTGATGGACAGAGACAAGTGAATTGTTTTGGAGAGGAGAGCCAGCGTGAATGACGACTTAAACGGGCAATAAAACTTGCATCTTGAAGTATAATTACGTATTGAGCGGTCCTTTAAAACGTCGTCGTTTTTTTTTTTTTTTTTTTTTTTTTTTTTTTTTTTTTTTGCGATTATGTCTTCACAAAGCTTCATAATTGTTTCGTCTTGATTTTCCAGTGGCGAGGCACAAAACGTGAAAGGTTGTTTACTGAATATTTTTTTTTATGTGTTTTGTTCAAATGATAGTAATTGAACATTCAACACAACAATAATGATAATGGTAATAATGATGATAATAATCTTCCCTATATAATAAAGGACAATTGTCTGGTATTATATATATATATATATATATATATATATATATATATATATATATATATATATGTGTGTGTGTGTAAACTTCTTTCCTGCCACACTGAGCTGCAACCTCACGGAAACAGCAATCTCCCACAAATTACCCAAACTGCCGTATTGTAGTTAGGATAAGGGAAGGGATGAAAGGGTTGACTCTGTGTGTGCATATTTATTTAAATATGTAGCCTTCATTGTTGCGGGTCGCGTACACTAGTAATAGCATAGAGAAAAATAAGACGAAAGAATAGAAAGAGAATAGAAATAGAACATCATAAAGTTGGGAACGCTCCTGCAATGTCTAGTTGGGAACGAGAGCTCAAACCACTTCTAAGCGAAACCTCATGCATTGCACGGCTGCACCTCAAGCATTGGCCTAACAGGCGAACAAACAAACGCTGAAAAGCACAAGCATTGTGCTTCATGCTGTGGCGCGAAGGACGAACAAATAAACAAACACAAAGCAAATAAATAGTGGAGAGCCGCCGAGCTTACAGATGTGCAGATTGACACATAAACGGGACAAAGAAGAAGAAGAGTGGTAGAAGAGACGCAGGAGTCTGAGCATAGGATTTGTAATGTTCATCTCTGGGTTTGTCATCAGTGTTGTCATTTTCAAGGGAATTACCTCAGATTGAGTAATTTTGGTTGATTTAAGGAAATTTCTAGAGTAATGTTACTTTCAAGGTAATTTATTTCATCAGGTAATCTTTTGATTAAAGAGTAACATTGCGTATCTGAAATTTATCCGTCAGATTTTTCTCAAAATAGAGAGTTTTTGTTAATCATGATATAATTGTTTTGCGTTTTATGATTTTTGCTTAGTATTTAAGGTAATTTTTATAGATTTGATGTAATTTCTGAGGTAATCCCTTGAACATCATATAAGAGCCGTGTTTGTTATGGTGTTGTCCGGGTGTTTGGAGATGGGACGTGCCTTTGTGCCTCCGTTTGTCTTCATTTTTGCTCTTCTCCTTTGTCCTGTTCTTAATTGGTGCTTTGCTTCGTTGTTGATTATTACTGGCTCTAGGAAGTGGAATGAGGAGATATGTTGGGTTATGTTTCGTGTGTCTCCAATTAATAGTAGCAGTTGCCTTTTTTTTTTTTCCGATAACACAGTTCACTACTTTAGTAGATGATTATTTAAAACATGTCTCAACGAGGTGATAGTTTTTTTTTTTTATTATAACATAATCTTAAAACGTAAGAGATAATGTGAGAGGTTGTTTTATTGTTATAAATTGCTCTAAAAACTTATGAGATAATGTGACAGGTATTTTTTTTTATTATTAAATACTCTAAAATCCTATGGGATAATGTGATAGATATTTTTTTTAAATTGAAAATTGCTCTAAAAACTCACGAGTAATGTGATAGGTATTTTTTTTTTTGGTTGAAAATCGCTTTAAAAACTCATGAGATAATGTGACAGGTATATGATAGTTTTTTTTTTTATTATTAAATAATATAAAAACCTATGGGATAATGTGATAGGTATTTTTTTTATTGAAAATTGCTCTAAAACACATGAGATAATGTGATAGGTATTTTTCTTATTGAAAATAGGTCTAAAAACTCATGAGTTTATGTGATAGGTATTTTTTTTTTAAATCAAAATTGCTCTAAAAACTCATGAGATAATGTGATAGGTATTTTTTTTTTATTGAAAATTGTTCTAAAAACTCACGAGATAATGTGATAGGTATATTTTTTTTTTTGTAAATTGCTCTAAAAACTTATGAGATAATGTGATAGGTATTTTTTTAACTGTAAATTGCTCTTAAAACTTATGAGATAATGTGTTAGGTATTTTGTAGTTGTAAATTGCTCTAAAAACTTATGAGATAATGTGATAGGTATTATTTTTAATTGTAAATTGTTCTAAAAACTTATGAGATAATGTGATGGGTAGTGTTTATTTTTAGATTATAAATTGCTCTAAACATTTATGAGATAATGTGATAGGCATTTTTATTATAAATTGCTCTAAAAACTTATGAGATATAATGTGATAGGCGGTTTCCTTTTATTATAAATTGCTCTAAAACCTTATGAGATAATGTGATAGGTATTTTTATTATAAATTGCTCTAAAAACTAATGAGATAATGTGACAGGTAGTTTTTTTTATTATAGATTGCTTTAAAAACTTATGAGATAATGTAATAGGTATTTTTTGTTGTAAATTGCTCTAAAAACTTATAAGATAATGTGATAGGTATTTTTTGATTGTAAATTGTTCTTAAAACTTATGAGATAATGTGATGGGTAGTTTTTTTTTTTTTATAAATTGTTCTAAAAACTTATGAGATATAACGTGATAGGTAGCTTTCTTTTATTATAAATTGCTCTAAAAATTTACGAGATAATGTGATAGGTATTTTTTTTTTATTGTTAATTGCTCTGAAAGCTCACGAGATAATGTGATAGATATTTATGTTATAAATTGCTCTGAAAACTTATGAGATGATGTGATAGGTAGTTTTTTTTTTATTATAGATTGCTCTAAAAAACACTACCAGATAAAAGCATATACTTTTAGCGACGCCTGATCTTCAAACATCTCCTAGAGAGACTCTCAAATCAACTATTGCATCATCTTTGTTATTACGATGTTTGTCAC
>NC_090757.1:6269039-6271539 GCF_036898095.1 Palaemon carinicauda
TTTTACGTAACGTCCAACGCCTCCTTCGAAAACGAGCGGCAGAAGAGAGACGGAGATCCCTTGTCAGGCGAAAAGCAAGATGGCAGCGTTATCCGTAGACATCAAAATCAAACGGAAATCGGTAGAGAAGAGCTTTCGTCGGATACGGATCCGAACGAGAATGAAATACAGACGGAGGAGAAAAAGGAGAAGAGGAAGAATAGAAAGAACAGAAAGAATTGTAAAAAGAGAAGCAAAACTTCGAGAAGTAAGGGAAACGGAGTGGTTGAAGAGGAGAGAGGGGAGGTGGACGAAGAGGATCTAATGTGTAAATCGAGGAAACCGAAAAGGAAACTCGACAAGGCAGAAAGACTGAGAAGAAAACAAGAGAGGAGAGAGCGAAAGAGGAAGAAGAGAGAGCAAAAGCGGAGAGAGAGGGAACGCAAGCGGCTCTTGAGAGAGAAGAGGAAGCAGGAGAGAGGAAAGAGGAAAGGAAGAGGGAGGGTAGAAGAGGCTGCCAAATTGCAAAATGAAACGAGACAAGAATCAACAACAACAAGTTCGATGACAACAGTGTCTGAGATTCTGGGTAAGATTATCTTGATATTTCTTTGCGATACTTATTAATATTATCTTACTTCTATTTCTGAGATTCTGGTTAAGATTCTACTTGTATTTCTTTGAGATACTTGGTGTTAGCTTGCTTATATTTATGTGATATGTAGGTTAAGATTCTCTCGACTTTTTATGAGATTCTTGGTTATATATTGCTGATATTTCTGAGGGATTCTGGTTAAGATTCTCTTGAGGAGATGCTTGGTAATAGCTTGTTGATATTTCTGAGGGATTCTGGTTAAGGTTCTCTTGATGAGATACTTGGTAATATATTGATATTTCTGAGGGATTCTGGTTAAGATTCTCTTGATGAGATACTTGGTAATGTATTGATATTTCTGAGGGATTCTGGTTAAGATTCTTTTGATGAGATACTTGGTAATAGCTTGTTGATATTTCTGAGGTATTCTGGTTAAGATTCTCCTGATGAGATACTTGGTAATATATTGATATTTCTGAGGGATTCTGGTTAAGATTCTCTTGATGAGATACTTGGTAATATATTGATATTTCTGAGGGATTCTGGTTAAGATTCTTTTGATGAGATACTTGGTAATAGCTTGTTGATATTTCTGAGGGATTCTGGTTAAGATTCTCTTGATGAGATACTTGGTAATATATTGATATTTCTGAGGGATTCTGGTTAAGATTCTTTTGATGAGATACTTGGTAAAATCTTATTGATATTTCTGAGGGATTCTGGTTAAGATTCTCTTGAGGAGATACTTGGTAATAGCTTGTTGATATTTTTGAGGGATTCTGGTTAAGATTCTCTTGAGGAGATACTTGGTAATAGCTTGTTGATATTTTTTGAGGGATTCTGGCTAAGATTCTCTTGAGGAGATACTTGGTAATAGCTTGTTGATATTTTTGAGGGATTCTGGTTAAGATTCTCTTGAGGAGATACTTGGTAATATCTTGTTGATATTTCTGAGGTATTCTGGTTAAGATTCTCATGATGAGATACTTGGTAAAATCTTGTTGATATTTCTGAGGGATTCTGGTTAAGATTCTCTTGAGGAGATACTTGGTAAAATCTCGCTGATATTTCTGAGGGATTCTGGTTAAGATTTTCTTGAGGAGATACTTGGTAAAATCTCGCTGATATTTCTGAGGGATTCTGGTTAAGATTCTCTTGAGGAGATACTTGGTAAAATCTCGCTGATATTTCTGAGGGATTCTGGTTAAGATTCTCTTGAGGAGATACTTGGTAAAATCTCGCTGATATTTCTGAGGGATTCTGGTTAAGATTCTCTTGAGGAGATACTTGGTAATAGCTTGTTGTTATATCTGAGGGATTCTGGTTAAGATTCGCTTAATGAGATACTTGGTAATATCTTGTTGATATTTCTTAGGAATTCTGGTTAAGATTCTCTTGAGGAGATACTTGGAAATATTATCTTGATGATATTTCTGAGGGATTTTGGTTAAGATTCTCTTGAGGAGATACTTGGAAATATTATCTTGATGATATTTCTGAGGGATTTTGGTTAAGATTCTCTTGAGGAGATACTTGGTAATAGCTTGTTGATATTTCTGAGGGATTCTGGTTAAGATTCTCTTGAGATACTTGGTAATATATTGATATTTCTGAGGGATTCTGGTTAGGATTCTCTTGATGAGATACTTGGTAATAGCTTGTTGATATTTCAGAGGGATTCTGGTTAAGATTCTCTTGTTGAGATACTTGGTAATATCTAGCTGATATTTCTGAGGGATTCTGGTTAAGATTCGCTTAATGAGATACTTGGTAATAGCTTGTTGATATTTTTGAGGGATTCTGGTTAAGATTCTCTTGAGGAGATACTTGGTAATAGCTTGTTGATATTTTTGAGGGATTCTGGTTAAGATTCTCTTGAGGAGATACTTGGTAATAGCTTGCTGATATTTCTGATGGATTCTGGTT
>NC_090757.1:6279039-6309039 GCF_036898095.1 Palaemon carinicauda
TTTGTTGATTCTTAAAACAACTTTTGTATGTCTAAAATAACAAATATTTGAACTATTTGTAAGATGACTTTACTAATTGTAGCCTTATATTTCATGAATACCCAATGTAAATATTGGAAATAAAGAATTATTATTATTATTATTATTATTATTATTTAAAGTAATGAATCTCCGCCTTTAAAAGTCACGCCATTTAATTCATAACACTAAATCAAAAGGGAGATAAAATCCAGTTCATATGAATGGCATGCAACACAACCTCGTGCAACACAAGCATTTGTAACACAAGCTTTACAAATATTCCCGCAGCTCGTTACTCTCTGGTTGCACTCTTCCTTGGTGGTCGAGTCTCTGGTTGACTCGGGTCGACTCGACTTTATTTTGTCGGTCGACGTACTTTATTTTTCTTTGGTAGATTTATTGCGGCCATTATAAAGGTTCGAGGCAAGACGATACCTCTTGCAAATGAGGCGATGATTGTGGGCATGTTACGTTTGTAACTTGGTATCGTTAACTGGATTGGTTCTTTGTACTTTTTTGAGTTTATTTCAACCATTTTTTTTCTTATTTTGTTGATAGTGATGTGTTAAGATTGATAGTGATATATTCTGATTGACAATGGTGTATTAAACCTGGTAGTGGTACGCAAAGATTGATAGTGATGTGTTAAAATTGATAGTTGTGTAATAAGATGGATGGTGGTGTTGATATTGATAGTGGTGTGTTAATATTGATAGTGATGTGGTAAGATTGAAAGTGATGTGTTCAGGTTGATTTTGATGTGTTAAACTTGATAGTGGTGTGTTGAGATTGATAGTGGCGTGTTCAGATTGATAGCGTTGTGTTAAGATTGATAGTGATGTGTTTAGATTGATAGTGTTGTGTTAAGATTAATAGTGATGTGTTCAGATGGATAGTGATGTGTTAAACTTGATGGTGGTGTGTTAAGATTGATTGTGGTGTATTAAACTTGATAGTGATGTTTTGAGATTGATAGTGGTGGGTTCAGATTGATAGTGCTGTGTTAAGATTAATAGTGATGTGTTCAGATGGATAGTGATGTGTTAAACTTGATGGTGGTGTGTTAAGGTTGATTGAGATGTGTTAAACTTGAGAGTGATGTGTTCCGGTTGATTGTGATGTGGTAGACTTGATAGTGGTGGGATGAAATTGATAGTGATATGTTCAGATTGATAGTGATGTATTAAACTTGATAGTGGTGTGCTAAGATTGATAGTGATGTGTTCACACTGACCGTGATGTGTTCAGATTGATAGTGATCTCTTCAGACTGAAAGCGATGTGTTAAGATTGATAGTGGTGTGGTCAGATTTATGGTGATGTGTTCAGAATGAGAGTGATGTGTTAAGTATGATAGTGGTATGTTAAGATTGATAGGGATGTGTTCAGATTGATAGTAATGTGATAAACTTGATAGTGGTGTGTTCAGATTGATAGTGATGTGTTAAACTTGATAGTGATGTGTTAAGATTGATAGTGATGTGTTAAACTTGAGAGTGGTGTGTTAAGATTGATAGTGATGTGTTTAAATGGATTGCATTGTGTGAAGGTTGACAACTAAAGCATTATTTGATTATATCTGGGAACACAACTACATCTGCAATATCTCAAGATAAGGAAAAATTTATCCTGGAAATTGGCAGTCTAGGATTATAGTAACTTTTAATTAACTAACTTTATTCATTCTTCAAGATGGGGAATTTATTTTGAAATGGTTTTAAAGTTCCCATGATTAAGAAAACTGTTTATATATATATATATATATATATATATATATATATATATATATATATATATATATTGTTCTTATAACGTTCTGGTGTCTTACAACAGTGAGAAACTACTGTCGATTTATCATACAACACATTAATATTGTGACATGTTAATTTACTGTTGTTAATTTTGAACTTACCTCCTGGCTAGTATAGTGGTAATATTGTCACCTAGCATTTGCAAGGCAGCAGATCGATCCTAGCCCGGGACCGTGAGTTGAAGCTGATTATAGAGACGCCACTGCTGTGGTTAGGAAAACACAGTGGGGGCGGGGTATTAGGTTTGCCCAGCTGACGGTCTGGCGAGTATCTACTCGGATGAAACTGTAACTGTAATTAACAGTATTTCATACTGGCCTTTGTCTATTTATTTGTTATACAATTCACCTATCGTGTATATACGCCCATCCTTAAAACAGGAGAAACCTTCCCAGTTTTTTCTTTAGTCGTACTAAACTTTTCATTGCCTATTATCCTACGCACCTTCCATGAGAGAGAGAGAGAGAGAGAGAGAGAGAGAGAGAGAGAGAGAGAGAGAGAGAGAGAGAGAGAGAGAGAGAGAGAGATAAAATGGATCCCTTTAACCTTCGGAACCTTTATCATCATTATAAAGGAAGTGACACACAGACCACCCCGGGGAACTGCAGCTTATTTTGGATATTGCAAACCTGCAGCTCCCCCCCCCTCCGCTTTCGGTCTACTCCCCCTTCCCCCTACTCCTCCCCCTCCCTTTGGTCTACTCCCCTATAATGCCTCCAAATTTGGACTGCGCCCTTAAGACTTCTGGAGTTTGGACTCGTAGCCAAACCTGGCTAGGACGAGACCCCTGCTGGGCAGTCGTTTAGTTTAACGCTCCCTGTACTCTTAAGAGCTGGCGTTTCACTCTGACAGGTCGTTTGGACGAAGTAGGGACGTTCCCTTTTTGATTAGAGATTGGTTAAGGTCTTTAAAGACTGATTAGGAATGGAGATAAGAGTGTATCATGGAGCTTACCGAGGTGTGCATGCTTGGAGAAAGGCTTCCGCTTCAGCAGACGAGATGCAATGAAATTTGGAAGACGGTATAGAACGCAATTTGCTTCAAGTCTCTCCTAACTTGTTTTTACTCTCATTTGATTTCTTAGTCTTAATATAACGTAACTTGATTCTAGGCTCTTTTTTTATTTTTTTGGTCTCAATAGAATTTAACTTTTATCTAGGATCTCGTTTGATATCGTAAACTAACCAGAACGTATTTTTATTTCTAGGCTATAGTTTGATTTCGTAGTTTTTATAGAACTTAACTTGATTCTAGGGCCTCTCTTGATTTCATAGATCTTACCTTTTTTTACTTAGTTTTCGTTTGTCATTTGTCTAAACTTAAGCTTTTATGTAGGGAGATTTATTTACTTCTATTAAACAAGTATCGAGAAAGATATTTGTATAACGAGTTAGGGAAAGAGACATAATCAATATGCATTATGTTTATAGTTGGTAAATTCCTCTATATTTATTTTTGGTGGGGGGCGGATATTTTATGTTTTGATCCCTATTTGTGAAGAAAGGCGTCAAAGGTTTTCCTATGCGGTTTAGTATTGCTGCTTATTAATTTTACTACTAACATCAACAAAGCCAGAGAAAATAGGTTAATTTACCTATTCAACAAGTTTTACAAAATTACCAACTTCATTTTGATCTGTACATGTCCAATATTGTTGTGAAATAAAATTGCTTTAGTTTATATTCATTCCTTCTGCTAATTTCTATGTTACAACGTCAAATTAACATTTGGAAAAATATTAAACCAATAATAATGTGAAATAGAATTGCTTTAACTTATATTCCTCCCTTGTGTTGATTTCTGTATTACAAACATCAAATTAACATTTGTAAAGAATTTAAACCAACAATAATGTCTTTTGTTACTTTAATTAGCTTTTCTCAACTCACCGTAGACCCTTTGGTTAATTTATGTATTACCATCATCAAACTAACATTTAGAAAGATATTAAACCAACAAAAGTGTCTAATGTTACTCAACTTTTTTTTTCTTTCTTTTTTTTTCTTTTTTTTCCAACTGCGCTTGCAGAATACTTGCGCCGCAAACGAAAGCTGCAAAAGAAGATTTTTTCATTAGCTTAAGATACGTGTCTGGTGTCCCTATAAGTTATCGGTTACAATCGGGCACACAATTCTATCTTATTTCTCTTCCTCTTGTTTTGTTAAAGTTTTTATAGTTTATATAGGAGATATTTACTCTAATGCTGTTTCTGTTCTTATTTTTTTTTATTTTAATTGATAATTACTTTTCTTGTAGTGCCTTTATTTTTCTTTCCTAGCCGGGATATTTTCCCTGTTGGAGCCCTCGGACTTATAGTATTCTGCTTTTCCAACTAGGGTTGTAGCTTAGTAAGTAATAATAATAATGATGATGATAATAATAATAATAATAATAATAATAATAATAATAATGATAATAATGATGGTGATGATAACAGTAATGATCATAATAATAATGATAATAATAATAATAATGATAACGATTCTTTTTTCAACTTCGTCTTCAACTGCGCTCTCAGAATATTTGCACCTCAGACGAAATTTTCAAAAGAGAATGTTCATTCAATAGCTTAAGATACGTCTCTGAAATCACTCCCCAAGTAAAGCCAATAAGTTATCGGTTACAATAGACGTCATTAATGCCTTAACGCTCATACGAAATCAGGGCAGTAGTATTTGCATAGATGCCAGACACTAGATTAACCATGAGCGACTGTATCGAGCCACAAGTTTTATTTGCACTTTTTTTTTTCTTTTTTTTTTTTTTTTTGATGATGCAAAATCTTGCTGATGCTGAAATAAAATCTTTGCAGCATGAGTTTGACTTTACCAGATATTTTTCTTTTAATTGATTTTTCTTTTTTTGGGGGGGGGACAAGTTTTATTTACATTTTTTTTTTTTTTTTTTTTTTTTTTTTTACTTCTTTGACGACGAAAAAATCTAGCTGATGCTGAATTCAGATCTTTGCGGTATAAATATGACGTTACCAAAAGCATTCTATTTGTTTTTACATTAATTTTTTTCTTTTGTAAATTGTGTTCATATTCTTTTATGAGCATTACAGAATTAAAACTTTCTAACATTATTTAATTTTTTTTAACACTGCGAAATTAAAATGCCCTGGATTTATCTCTAAATCATGCAAATGATATTAATCATAGAGTCACTTTTTCCCAAGACCAAATGGGCAATTCTTACAAAAGTACTCTCATATTATTGCTGGATGTCCAGATAATATAATTTATGAGCATTGTTTTTTTTTTTTATTTAAACAAACAGAAAATCTGATTTCACTTAAGCTTCAAGTTACTTGGATTTCATCGGTGCACGAATTTCGTAATATAATAAATATACTTTAGTCCTCGAACAGGAACAGTATTATCAATATATGATTCAAAGAAACATTATCTACAAAGAAGTAATTTCAGCAAATAAATTGTTTCTTAAAGAACTTATTTGTGGCCTCATTGATAACGTCTCTGCTTGGTGTTTGCCAGACGGGGGTTCTAGTCCTGCTCAGACTCGTTAGTGCCTTTAGTGTTTGCAACCTTACCATCCTTGTGAGTTAAGGATGGGGGTTTTAGGTGAGCCTATAGGTCTATCTGCTGAGTAATCAGCAGCCATTGCCTGCCCCCCCCCCCTGGTCCTAGTTTGGGTGGGGAGGGGGCTTGAGCAATGATCATATAATAAATATGTTGTCAGTCTCTAGGGCATTGTCCTGCTTGCTAGGGCACTGTCTCTGTCCTTTGCCTCTGCCATTCATGAGCGGCCTTTAAACCTTTAAATCACGTTGTCCTAGTAGGAAATATAGGGTCCACGCCTCTCTACCATATGTTCATTAATATTCATATCAAGGGTTCTGCAAGAAACAAGAGCCCTTGTTAGTATATAATCCAGTTCAGGGCACTCCATTCATCCCATAGGATCTCTCTCTCTCTCTCTCTCTCTCTCTCTCTCTCTCTCTCTCTCTCTCTCTCTCTCTCTCTCTCTCTCTCTCTCTCTCTCTCTCTAAGGAATAACAAATGTAGATTACAACAGTCTATTCACGCTTAGCACAAATCAGTCCAGAGGTAACGGATACAAACTAGAATTGAAAAGATACAACACCACTCAATATGGCTTTTTTTCCATATAGAATAGCAAATTCTTGGAATACACTTCCAGTGGATGTAGTAAACACTAACACGGTAAACTAGTTCAAGAATAAGTTAGACAAAATCATAAGAACTCTCAAAATGCTTAAAATGAATC
Organism: Palaemon carinicauda; assembly: GCF_036898095.1. NCBI lineage: Eukaryota > Metazoa > Arthropoda > Malacostraca > Decapoda > Palaemonidae > Palaemon > Palaemon carinicauda. The sequence continues at coordinate 6,285,122 of NC_090757.1, forward strand.
GATCTACCCAAGAGCAAATGGAGTCTCCGCGGATGGACTAAAATGTCTTGTGAGACATCCAAAATCCTTGTAACTCCTTGTAACACACTCTCTCTCTCTCTCTCTCTCTCTCTCTCTCTCTCTCTCTCTCTCTCTCTCTCTCTCTCTCTCTCTCTCTCTCTCTCATCAGATAGCTGGTTAAAAGGTAGTTATGGACAATTTATTAATAAAACCTTAACACTTGAAGATGAAGATTCATAAAAATCCGAAATTCTTATAATTTTTTTTATAAGGCTCATGTAGGCTGTGGATATCTCCTTCTCCCTCTGTATTTCTTAACTACGGACCCTCATCGTCCCAGAGATGAGAGAACACTTACAGAAACCTTCACCTCTTTTGCTAAATCTATCCGTTGTTAAATATTACTATTCTGTAGAGTTTTAGTACTTGAACCTCGTTTTGGAACGTGAGTTTTTTGGAAATTTTATCTCGTGAAATTTAAGAGATCCATGTAATTTTATTTTTTAGTTATTTTTTCATAGAAGCCTGTATTTCATTTATTGGAACTTATCAGTGTAAAATTCTGTTTTGCTAAACCTATCCATTGTTAAATATTACAATTTTGTAGAGTTTTAGTACTTAAACCGCACCTTGGAATATGGGTTTCTTGAAAATTTATCTCTGGTGAAATTTCAGAGATCCATGTAATTTAATTTTTTAGTTATTATTTCATAGAAACATAATTCCTTTTTAAAACTTACCACAGTAAAATTCTGTTGTTACTTTTCACTCTAAAACCTTTACGTCCTTTTCTTAAACCCTGCCACTGTCAAATTTTATCATAGTATTTCAAGATTTTCTTACAAAGAGATACATAATTTTTATGCAAATCTTGTTTCTGCCAAATCCTATAGAGTACCTTGTCAGTTAAGCAATAAGTGTTGTACACTAAGCTTTCCTTTTAATCATAAGTTTATTTAGAAACAATTTGTTGTTCTTACCTTTGTTTACATAAAGACGTTCTGCTCTGTGAAATGTTATGTTCCAAGTAGTATCGCATAGGGTTGTCGCATTTAAATATACTGTACTTACATATCTGTTTTGATGTTGTTATTGTTTTTAAAATATTTTATTGTTAAATTTTTTTTCATATCGTTCATTTATTTTCTTATTTCCTATCCTCACTGGGCTAATTTTCCCTATTGGAGCCTTTGGGCTTATAACATCTTGCTTTTCCAAATAGAGTTGTAGCTTAGCTAATATTAATAATAATAACTTTCACCTATTTTTCAAGTGTAATTTTAATGGACTTGAACACATTTTCATGATTTCGCATTCGTCTGTTTGTTTGTTTTAATCAGAATATTCTCGAAGTTCGTTGAGTAATCTAGAAAAATTTGTCTTTTTTTTTTTTACCAGTTGAGTATTCTAGATTTTAAGCTCCTTTTTTTTTCACTTTTTTACTTTTTACCACATATGGAATCTTTGTGTGGAATGTTAAATTATTTCATGTCCTGTTTTTTTTTTTTTTTTTTTTTTGTATATGTTTGTCATTGAATGTTCTAGAAGATTTTAATGTAATATTTTACCACGTATATGTAAACTTTAAGTATAATGTTAAATTATCTTGTGTTCGGGTTTTAGTTTGTGTTTATCAGAATGTTCTCCAATTAAACTGAATAATCTAGAAGATTCCAATGTCATATTTTTTTTAGCACGCGTGTATTCTTTGAGTATAATGTTAAAATATCTTGTGTTCGGGTTTCAGTTTATATTTGTCAGAATATTCTCGAATTTAGGTGAATATTCCGGGTTTCAGTGTCATATTTTTACCACGTAGGAGTTTGTGAGCAGAATATTAAATTATACAGCAAGAAAATGATAAAATCTCAAGATGTCAAAACTCACGTCATCTTCCTTATCTAAAGCTTTGCTCCTCAACAAGATCCCATGAATAAAGGATGGACGTTTGCGAAATCTTTCAAAAATCTTCGTCTTATTACCAATTTTATCGATATTTTCAACTGATTCAAGCCACCACGATCAATAGTTTAGGAATCAATCGTTCGCGATGCCTTTTTTGACTGATTTACGATTGGCTACCTGTGGTGTAGGCCTACCATTTAGTAATGAATTTTGACAGGTTTTGTCTGATAGATATAGGCTTGGATATACACTCGGCTAGACGCATAATAAAATAATATATTTCAAGGTTCGTTGCCTTACCTTATTTGAATATTACAGTTCCAAGCGTCTTGTATATAGAATTTATATATATATATATATATATATATATATATATATATATATATATATATATATATATATATATTACTTGCTAAGCTACAATCCTAGTTGGAAAAGCAGGATGCTGTAAGCCCGGGTGCTCCAATAGGGAAAATAGCCCAGTAAGTAAAAGAAAAAAGTAAAAAATTGAATATTTTAAGAAGAGTAGCAACATTATATATATATATATATATATATATATATATATATTATATATATATATATATATATACACATACATACATACATACATGCATACATATATATGTGTGCGTGTGTGTGTTTGTGTATAATGAATAATTTCCAGACATCTTGTATTATTTTTACTTCGTTTAAATTCCTTGTATGTATCTATGTATAATTACTTGTAAATAAATAAATAAAATACACACATACACATATATATGTATATATATAATGTTTGTGTATGTGTATGTATTTTATTCATCTGATTATTTATTTATTCATAATTATACACAGATACATACAAGGAATTTAAACGAAGCAAAAATAATGCAAGATGTCTGGGTATTATTCCATTATACCTACATATATATAAATATATATACACTATATATATGCACCTGGACGCTGTACGTTTTATATATTCTCAAATTACACTTACAATACAGAACCACTATAAATCAGTGTATCAGCTCACAGAAGATGGTCTCCCCTAGCGAAGTACGCAGCTTACGCCAACATTAATAAGAGACAAGGCTCTTATTTCCCATTTTATTAGTTCCTCCCAGGCAACAGGAGAAGTAAGCAGTGAATCATTTAATGGGAATGCTGAAGTTCTGCTCTTATTACTGCTCTTAATACTGCTCTTGTTACTTCCCTTTCCTGAAAGACTACCATTATAGATTCCCCCAAAAGCGTTCGTCTCTGTAAGATGACTTTTAGATAATATTACAGTTTTAGCTTCTTGTATATAGAATTTTATATATATATATTATATATATATATATATATATATTTATATATATATATGTATATATATTTATGTAATATATTATATTTATATATATATGTATATATATACATATAATATATATATATATATATATGTATGTTTACATATATATGTATATTATATATATATGTATATATATATATATATATATATATATACAAATATAAGCTTATAGCTCATTTTAGGTTTTTTGTAGTACTGTATATATGTATATATATATGTATATATATATATATATATATATATATATATATATATGTATATATATATATATATATATATATATATGTATATATATATTTATATATGTTATTATTATTATTATTATTATTATTATTATTATTATTATTATTACAAGCTAAGCTATAACCCTAGATTTTATGTTGAATAATTAAATGAGATGCCGTTAGCCTAAGAGATTTCCATTCTAGATCCCCCCCCCCTAGAAAAAGTTCGTCTTTGTAATTTAAGTTTTAAATAAGTTTATGGTTGTAGTGGTCGATGTGGTAACGTCACTGACTGGTGATTGCCATACTGGTGTTCGGATCCCGCTCAAACTCGTTAGTTCCATTGGTCGCTGCAACCTCACCATCTTTGTGAGCTAAGGAGGCGTGGGTTTTGGGGAGCCTATAGGTCTATCTGCTTAGCCATCAGCAGTCATTGCCGGGGCCTATTTGGTCCTAGCTTGGGTGGAGAGGGGCTGGGCGCTGATCATATGTATATATGGTCAGTCTATAGGGCATTGTTCTGCTTGATAGAGCAATATCACTCTCCTTTGCCTCTGCCATTCATGAGCGGCCTTTAGAACAGTTCTTAATCAAGTAAGGCTGAGAGTTAATTAACTACGAGGGCTAAGAAGACAGTGTTTACAAGGGAGTATGATTTCAGAAATATACGATTTCGTTTAAGGTAATTTATCTATATTTTCTAAATTTGTATATTTTATTTTGATTTTTAAAATGTATGCCTCTTTGGAATCTTTATATGTTTTTTATCAGTTTCCCTTTGTATTTGTCTAATAGTTTTCACAGTAAAGTTTCTCTCATTAATTATATGTAATAGGTTACTTTATAATGTTAAGCTTATAGCTCATTTTAGGGTCATATTTTCTTACAAATCTTGAGGTATTTCTGACAAATGTATATATATATATATATATATATATATATATATATATATATATATATACATTCTTCTTTCTTGTTTCGTGGATTTCTTTAAAGGTTTTTGCAATATATATATATATATATATATATATAATATATGTATATATATATATATATATATATATATATATATATATATATATATATATATATATATATATATAGTGTGTGTGTGTGTGTTTGTGTAGTTTGTTGCTTTGTTTGTGTAGGTATGAATGCAATCCTCAAAATATATTCTCCATTGCCTGTAGGGAAACCGCTTTAAAATTGAAATATGCAAAATAAGAAAATTCCTCGAAAACAGGGCTCATCCTTTCCCCGTAAACTGGTCGCAAGACGCGGCTAACCCATTATTACTTGTCCCTCCTCACAAGAGGTACAGTTGGCTTCAATAATTCGGGTACACTTCGCTGGATGCTAATGAGACGTCTGACAGTTGTACGTTGTATCATAAGAGAAACTGTTGGCAACGCTGGCTGTAAAGGCTCATAAGCTTGTAAAAATGATCAAAAGCCTTTTATTAATATTATGAAGTGTTAAATAGCAAATTATTTGCCTGTTAACAATGTCCAGCTGTCAAACGTCTTCTTAGCATCAAGTGTACGGGAATTAATGAAGCCAACTGTACATCTCGCTCGCAGAGCCTCGTATTAATACCAGGAATCTGTAAAAAGAGAATGGTAGTTCTACGTCTTTCAAAGGCCACAATAGTCTAATTGCGGTGGGGGGGGGGGGGGGGGGGGTTGCAGGCCGGGAGACGGTTCTGGTTGTTGGGTCTTTCCCATTTTCTTCGGTTTTTTGTAAGTTTTTTTTTTCTTAGTGAAACTGTGCTGCATTCTTTTTCGTTCTTTTTCATCCCCCCCCCCTTTTTTTTAAAGATGTCTTAATGATATGGACAGTCTTCATTGTTTTTGTTTTCCTATGTCGTTGATGTTGCTGTTGTTATATCTTTGTTCGATATCATATATATATATATATATATATATATATATATATATGTATATATATATATATACATATACACATACACAAATATATGCTGTATATATATATATATATATATATATATATATATATATATATACTGTATATATATATATATATATATATATATATATTATATATATATATATGTGTATATATACAGTATATATTTGTGTATATGTGTATATATATATATATATATATATATATATATATATATATATATATACATATATATATATAAATATATATATACAGTATGTGTGTGTGTTTTGTTCGTAAGCATACAATTTTTAGTGTTTTCTGTACTTCACCCATTCCTCTTTATCTATTAAGTTTCTTAGCTACTGCTTTCTTTCCATTTATGTTCACCTACTATTTAACCACATCGATCTTCAACGTCTCATTTGTAGTTAAAAAAGAAAAAAAAAATTAAACGCTACCTAAAGTGTTCCAATTCTTTTTCTTTCCCATATTTTCAGACACAGATTTTATTTTCGCACATTATCCTTCTTCTTCTTCTTCTTCTTCTTCTTCTTCACAGAATATTGCGCTATGCACTAAACTTGGCTAGTCCGTCTTTAATAATTTTATAGAGCACCTCCCTCCACTGCCCTTTTTGTCTTAACGCCTTGTAACACAAGAATATGTGATTATCTTGTTGTAATCGTCTGTGCATGGAAAATCGAGCAACTTTTTTTGTGTTTCTGTTTTTGCTGTTATATATCAGATCAGTTTCCTCCTCGTCGTCCTCAATTTGGCGGTACATATTTGGAGTCATATTTGGAGTCATGATTAATTCAACTGGAAGTTAATCTGTGTTCGTGCGTGACTACTAAATGTCTTTGGAGGCTTGCAGATTAGGGAGTTGCGAAAGTTGCTTAGTCTTGGAGGAGAGAGAGAGAGAGAGAGAGAGAGAGAGAGAGAGAGAGAGAGAGAGAGAGAGAGAGAGAGAGAGAGAGAGAGAACAGAATTTCTTATACTTATAAATATTGTTCAGTATTAATCAAGAAATATCTTGTGCATTTGTGACGAGAGAGAGAGAGAGAGAGAAGAGAGAGAGAGAGAGAGAGAGAGAGAGAGAGAGAGAGAGAGAGAGAGAGAGAGAGAGAGAGAGAGAGAGAGAGAGATATTATTTCAAGTTGCTAGATTAATTGGATGAAATATTTGATTAAATCATTCGAAAATATCACTATGAAATTTGTACTTTTGATACCTAATGTTTTTGGTAAAATGAAAGTAAATAACATCAGCATTGCAGTATATAATTTATTGCGCCATTATTTTTAACTTTCTAATATGACAATTAAACAATTGATACTAATCAAATTTTTTCCTATTATTTTTTACAACATTTATCCTTAATTCTAATATAATCCTCATTAATCTTTACTATTTCCGGGATTGATACAAGGCTCATTCACGTTCTTGGTTTAGTTCAGATTGATTTCCGTGTATAAGACATTACAAATTAACAGCTACAAAGAGGGACTCTGAATACATCAATATATTTAAGTATTTTAGTTACGTCGTTATTCTGGGTTCGTTGATTATACGCTATGTTGGTGAGCCGATTTCGTCGTAAATAACTGCAATACTCAAGTATTTTTGTAAGTCCATCGTACATCAGGGTTCAATTAAACCAAGGGTTCCCAACCTTTTTGTTTTCCTGTACCTTCTGTACTCTTGGACATTTTTTATAGATTCCAGGGTTGTGGTGGCCGATGTGGTAACGTCCCTGACTAGTGAACGCCAGACTGCGGTTCGAGTCCCACTCAAACGCTCAAACTTGTTAGTTTCTTTGGTCGCAGCAATCTCACCATACTAGTGAGCTGGGGTTGGGAGTTGGGAAGCGTATAGGTTTATCTGCTGAGACATCAGCAGCCATTGTCTGGCCCTCCTTGGTCCTAGTTTTGGTGGAGAGGGGCCTTGGGCACTAATCATATTTATATATGGTCAGTCTCTAGAGCAGGACATTGTCACTGTCCCTTGCCTCTGCCATTCATGAACGGCATTTAAACCCCTAAATTTGAGGATGTAAAAAAGAGAAATGACGAAATTCATATTATGATGTTATTCTATTAATAAATCTCAATGCAGATTACGCGCTATTCTCTTGGATCCAATGTACCCCCTGGAGAGTAAAAATGTACCACTGCGGGTACATGTACCCCATGGTTGGAAATCCCTGAAGTAAACGATAGCATGACATATTAATATGGAATTTATTTCCGTACACTAATTATACACAAGAAAAATATACAAATACACAGTAGTATTGATATTATTTATATTTTCAAGATTATAAAGAGCTTGAATATTACTCTTTACGTAACATTGAGGTGTGTACATAAAAAAACCGATAGAACAGCCATCAAGGCTTAATATATAATTTGATAAAAATAAAAACATACTAAAAATCTCAAAGTAAAAAAAAAAAAAAAAAGTTTTACGAAAATGTGATCAACTGTCGTAAAAAAAAACAGCCCCCAAGGCTACATATATAAATTAAAAAAACATATTAGAAGTCTCATAGTAAGAAAATGTGGCTTTTACGAAATCTGTGATAGATTGTTACTCAAAATTCAAAATGCATTATTAAGAATGCAGGTAAGAAACCTTCATGCATATAATTTGCATAAATAAATATTCAAGGAATATGATCCTAGACTTATTGTTATTATTATAATAATTATTATTGCTGTTGTTGTTGTTGTTGTTGTTGTTGTTGTTGTTGTTGTTATCATCACTCGGAAATTATACTTCTTAATAAAGAATTCAATACAAATAAGGTGACATTTCACTTTAAAATTCTTTCAGGATCAGATTATTATTATTATTATTATTATTATTATTATTATTATTATTATTGGTGTTTCTGTTTTTGTTGTTTTTTATCATAATTAAAATATGACACTAATAAAAAAATTTAATCCAGTTAGGGCTAAATTCCTCATTGAAATCCTTTCAGGATCAGATTATTATTATTATTATTATTATTATTATTAGTATTATTGTTGTTATTATTATTTTTTTTGATATCATAACTAGAAAATGACACTTCTTATTAAAAAGAAATGAATCCAATTAGGGTTAAATTCTAAAAGGAAATTCTTTCAAGATCAGATTATTATTATTATTATTATTATTATTATTATTATTATTATTATTATTATTATTGTAGTAGTAGTAGTAGTAGTAGTAGTAGTAGTAGTGTTGTTATCATTATTGTCATTATTATTATTATTATTATTATTATTATTATCATTATTATTATTATTATTATTATTATCATTATTGTTATTACCATTATTATTATTATTATTATTATTATTATGCTGATGTTGTAATTTTTGTTGTCGTCGTCGTTCTATAACTCTGAAATGCTACCATACACAGAGAGTGAGTCCAAATAAGCCACCCTCCTACATTGGATTATCCAACCGTCTCACGTTATGATAATCTGCGCCCAAATACAGAGCCTCAAAACGATCAATTGAGATAAGCTCTCGTCCTTGTCCTTTGATGCTGCTGCTGCTGTACTGCTATCATGGCATCTGTTACATCGTCAAAAATGGTTTGGCAACGCCTTGATATACCTTATACGCATAATCCAAAAGCTGCGTCTGTATCTCTCCGGTGATGCTTAATGCAAGAGTTGCATTTGCAGAATCTCGCTTGTGATCTAATCTACTTATGCTAGGGTTTATATTACGATCGATAATCATAGAAATTCAAGTGGGGATTTCTGGTACCTGACTTTTCGTTCGAGATTTTCCGTAGTTTGGTTAGATATTTCGGCTGACGGATAGGACGAGAGAGTAGTATTAATTAAGGGGTCGCGTACGACCCAGCATACCTGTCCAGGGTATAAAACAATGAGGTACTTTATTTTTTACTTTTTTGTTGGAATTTGTGCTTATAAGTGATTCTAAGAGAGAACTTTATGGATTAGTCCATATATTATTATTATTATTATTATTATTATTATTATTATTATAGTAGTGTAAGCGTCCCGTAAAAATGACGGCTAAATATTTAGACATATCTATACGCACAGATTCAACCCTTTCCATCCCCTCCCACTATCCTAACTACCACATGGCAGTTTGGGCAATATATATATATATATATATATATATATATATATATATATATATATGTGTGTGTGTGTGTGTGTGTGTATATGTATATGAAAGAAAAGAAGTAGAATGAAGAGATGGAAAATGAACACGGAAAATAAGATACCGATGTCTTCCACTGCCCCATTTTATAATTCTCTTATTATCTTTCAATGTTCAAACGAATCTTTTTTTTAAATATTGTATCCTCCTCACTTCCTCTAACAATCAATCCATCACATTAACGACATGAGAAACACATCAGTTTCAAGTCTGCTTATTTAAACCGGATAATTCTGTTTATCCATTCCATCATGAGTCTTGAAACTGGGTTTTGGGTTGTTTATTTGAAGTTACGCCGGAAGTATTGAGAGAGAGAGAGAGAGAGAGAGAGAGAGAGAGAGAGAGAGGGGGGGGTGTTCTATAAAATACGTACCTTTAAAGCCAGAGAGAGAGAGAGAGAGAGGAGAGAGAGAGAGAGAGAGAGAGAGAGAGAGAGAGGGGGTGTTCTATAAAATACGTACCTTTAAAGCCAGAGAGAGAGAGAGAGAGAGAGAGAGAGAGAGAGAGAGAGAGAGAGAGAGAGAGAGAGAGAGGTTCTATAAAACACGTACCTTCAAAGCCTTAGAGAGAGAGAGAGAGAGAGAGAGAGAGAGAGAGAGAGAGAGAGAGAGAGAGAGAGAGAGAGAGAGATTATAAGATACATACCTTTAAAGCGAGGAGAGAGAGAGAGAGAGAGAGAGAGAGGAGAGAGAGAGAGAGAGAGAGAGAGAGAGAGAGAGAGATTATGAGACACGTACCTCTAAAGCCTGAGAGAGAGAGAGAGAGGAGAGAGAGAGAGAGAGAGAGAGAGAGAGAGAGAGAGAGAGAGAGAGATTATAAGATACGTACCTCTAAAGCGTGTGTGTGTGATAGAGAGAGAGTGAGAGAGAGAGAGATTTTATAAGATACGTACCTCTAAAGCATCAGAGAGAGAGAGAGAGAGAGAGAGAGAGAGAGAGAGAGAGAGCTTATAAAATACGTACCTTGAAAGCCAAACAAAATAGAAACGATAAATAAAGACGAAACAGTTAATTCTGCAACGCGTTTAAGACTAAAACAAGACAAGTTCTTAAACACGGAATTTGCATTAGTTGACACCGTGTAAACCAAACTCGAATTGCTTCAAAAGCCGGCGCCGTAATAAAAGATGTAAACTGTAGCAGGGACTTCTGCTTGCAGTAGCTTGCAAGGATTTTGTGTCTAATTTAACGGTAGTTTATATCTTACTTTGAAGCACTTTGCGTGTTAAAGTGTTCAGTTTTTTTTTTTTTTTCCAAGTCGCTAATTATCTCGTTCCATGGAGCAGTAAAAATGGGTTGCTAAAGTGCTGTGGTATTATGGACGAATTTTATTCTATCCTTGATTTAGCATTGTATTTAGGATTATAATGATTCTTATTATTATTATTATTATTATTATTATTATTATTGTTGTTGTATTTAATAATAATAATAATAATAATAATAATAATAATAACTAGTGTGCGCGACCTGTCAAAAGGAGGGCTAATATATATATATATATATACTATATATATATATATATATATATATATATATATATATATATATATATATATATTTATTTATTTATTTATTTTATTCCCTCCATTTTTGACGGGTCGTGCACACTAATTATTATTATTATTATTATTATTATTATTATTATTATTATTACTATTTTTAGCTAGGCTGCAAACCCTAGTTGGAAAAGCAAGATGCTATAAGGCCAAGGGACCTTACAGGGATAATTAGCCCAGTGAGGAAAGGAGAAAAGGAAAATGAATTATTCTAAGAAGAGTTAACAACATTAAAATAAATATTTTCCTATATAAACTATAAAAACTTTAACAAAACAATAGGAAGAGAAAGAAGATAGACTAGTGTGCTCGAGTGTACCCTCAAGTATTGTCCTGCTCTTTAGGCTAATGTCGCTGTCATTGTGGCCTGATTGGTAAACGTCTCTTCCTGGTGACCGCCAGTCGGGGGTTCGAGTCCTGCTCAAACTCGTTATTGCCATTAGTGTCTGCAACCTTACCATCCTTGTGAGCTAAGGTTGGGGGGTTTGGGGGAGCCTATAGGTCTATCTACTGAGTCATCAGTAGCCACTGCCTGGCCCTCCCTGGTCATAGCTTGGTGGAGAGGAGGCTTGGGCGCTGATTATATACTGTATGGTCAGTCTCTAGGGCATTGTCCTGCTTGCCATGGCAATGTCACTGTCCCTTGCCTCTGCCATTCATGAGTGACCTTTTAAAACCATTCACGAGGGGCCTTTAAACCATTAAACGGTCTTGGGAATGGTGCTGGGGGGAGTGTATCCATTGAAGTAGCAATGCACCAGGAAGAAACTCCCTGCGAAAAAACGAAGAGCAGAAATGGCACTTCGGATACTTTGCAAAACACGTTTATTGCTCGTAAAAGTGATCGTATTTGCACTGCGAAGTACCATTCGGATTGTCGGCGTCGTGCCAGTCAAAAGAAAAATACGACCCGGGAAAATAATAGCCTCTCTCTCTCTCTCTCTCTCTCTCTCTCTCTCTCTCTCTCTCTCTCTCTCTCTCTCTCTCTCTCTCAGCTGCGTGGCCTTTGCATAGGATTTGCGTGAAGGACAACATGCTCTGTATTTGTTTACTTGTTGTCGAATAAGCTGTTTGAATTTCTTTGTAAAGTAGTTTCAGATTGATATATTTTTGTTATTTTCTTTTATCATTTATCGTTATTCTCATTTAGTTGATTTATTTCCTTATTTTCTTTCCTCATAGCTATTTTTTCCTATTGGAGCCCTAGGGCTTATAGCATCCTGCTTTTCCCAACTAAGGTTGTAGTTTGTCTAGTAAAAATAATAATAATAATAATAATAATAATAATAATAGTAGTAGTAGTAGTAGTAGTAGTAGTAGTAGTAGTAGTAATAGTAGTAGTTCTTCAGATTTTCTGCTATCAGGTCTCCCGGAATAAGTCAGGTTTATTTCTGTTTTTTTTTCTTTTAGATGCTATGGCAAAAGAAGTCAATTAATCAATCAATCTCTATTTCTGGTAAGCCTGATAACATTTCGTGCAGATTTCAAATATGCTGTCTCCTGTCAATTCTGGCGAACTGTATCCTGTAAATGTTTACTTGTTATGTCATTCAGTTGTTATCCTGTTGTTTGTGGTTTCTTTACATGTTATTTCAAATATTTTCTTACCAATGCTACTTGTTTTTGGATCTCTGTAATATATATATATATATATATATATATATATATATATATATATATATATATATATATATATATATATATTTATATATGAATATACAGTATATACATATATGTAAATGTCTATATATATATATATATATATATATATATATATATATATATACTGTATATTCATATATTCATATATATATATATATATATATATATATATATATATATATATATATATATACAGTATATACATATATGTAAATGTCTGTATATATATATATATATATATATATATATATATATATATATATATATATATATATATATATGAAGGGGCTGTTCAGATTTTGTTTAGGTTTTTGTGCATGTTTCTGTTAAAGTTTCTTTCTTAAGATTGATTAATCCGTATTACAGTCATAGATATAGATGTGGATGATATCCAGATATCTAAACCCACCTAGACCTTAGGATATGATCCTATTAGTGAAAAGGTAGGAGGGTAATGTAAGAGAAGCGAGGGGTTCATAGTATTTCCTATTCTTAGAATAGTATGATTGGCTGTGGCCTATTTGCAGTGTCTCTCCCTGGTGATCGCCAGACTGGGGTTCGAGTCCCGCTCAAACTCGTTAGTTGTATATAGTCCATTTCTTTTATCGAGACATATTTGCACCGACTCGCAGGGGTGCCCTTTTAGCTCGGAAAAGTTTCCTGATCGCTGATTGGTTAGAATTATCTTGTCCAACCAATCAACGATCAGGAAACTTTTCCGAGCTAAAAGGGCACCCCTGCGAGTCGGTGCAAATATGACTCGATAAAAGAAATGGACTGTATAACCTCACCATCCTTGTGAGCTAATGATTGGGGTTTTGGTATGGCGTGTAATCTACCTGCTGGGTCATCAGCAGCCAATGTCTGTCCCTCCCTGGTCTGAGCTTGGATGGAGAGAGGATTAGGCGCTGATCATATGTATATATGGTTAGTTTCAAAGGCATTGTCCTGCTAGCTAGGGTGGTGTCACTATCCCTTGCCTCTGCTATTCATGAGCTGACTTTAAACACTATTCTGGCCTTCCTGATGATAAAATTGCGATTAGAAAAAGAATGATTGACGAAAATCTAGTGTTAACCAGGATCATGTTAATTACCGGGGTATGAATTGATAATCTCTCTCTCTCTCTCTCTCTCTCTCTCTCTCTCTCTCTTTATTAGTCTTCCCTCAAAAACCATGTTTTCTTCAAATTATAGTTGCCAATAACTTTTTATCATCCCTTTTTCCCTCCCTACCGTCCACAATTCCCGCTCTGCAACGCTAAAGTGTCTGGGCCCACCACTGTCAATCTCGCTTTTTTCTTCGTTTAACTCTTTTTAGCTATTGTATCCTTTTTCATTTATCATTCTTAACAGCATTTATTTTCTTTAATTGAAAGAATATCGATATATTAAGAAAACCCCCTGATAGCCCCCCTGGTAAGGAAAACCGAAAACAATATTAAAAATAAAAAAGAAAAAACCTAAAACAATGATTTAAAAAAAACACGAAACAAGTAGGAGGTAACATGTCCAAAAGGTAAAGCGGATGAGGATTAAGGATGTTTAGGGGATTATGGGTGGAGTCGGCTTTTAAGCCTTAAGCGGTTGTCATTGTGGATAAGAGATGATTACCTTACACATAATGGTCATCTACTACTGAGAAGATGACACAGGAGGCCATGGCACACCTTGCTCTTAAGAAGTGCACCCTGTCATACCCTTACTTCTGGGTCAGTAGCCAAACAGAGAGCGTAGGGAGAGATTGCAGAGGTGGAAGTGCACCCTGTCATTCCCTTACTTCTCGGCCACTAACCAAAAAGATAGCGTAGGGAGAGATTGCAGAGGTGGAAGTGCACCCTGTCATACCCTTCTGGGTCAGTAACCAAACAGAGAGCGTATGGAGAGATTGCAGAGGTGGAAGTGCACCCTGTCATTCCCTTACTTCTCGGCCACTAACCAAAAACATAGCGTAGGGAGAGATTGCAGAGGTGGAAGTGCACCCTGTCATTCCCTTACTTCTCGGCCAGTAACCAAAAAGATAGCGTAGGGAGAGATTGCAGAGGTGGAAGTGCGCCCTGTCATACCCTTACTTCTGGGTCAGTAACCAAACAGAGAGCGTAGGGAGAGATTGCAGAGGTGGAAGTGCGCCCTGTCATTCCCTTACTTCTCGGCCACTAACCAAACAGAGAGCGTAGGGAGAGATTGCAGAGGTGGAAGTGCACCCTGTCATTCCCTTACTTCTCGGCCACTAACCAAAAAGAGAGCGTAGGGAGAGATTGCAGAGGTGGAAGTGCACCCTGTCATTCCCTTACTTCTCGGCCACTAACCAAAAAGAGACCTTACTTCTCGGCCACTAACCAAACAGAGAGCGTAGGGAGAGATTGCAGAGGTGGAAGTGCGCCCTGTCATTCCCTTACTTCTCGGCCACTAACCAAACAGAGAGCGTAGGGAGAGATTGCAGAGGTGGAAGTGCGCCCTGTCATTCCCTTACTTCTCGGCCACTAACCAAACCGATAGCGTAGGGAGAGATGGCAGAGGTGGTGGGCGGGGCTAAACACTGGAAGTTGTCGCGCAATAAGGATGTGGCTGGGTGTACTTCCTCAGACCAAGGTGTACCAGGAATTCGTGTGTCCAACTGTACTTTTACTAGTGAGTTTGGCTTAAGGAAAATCGAATATAGGGAAAACTTTACTGTGTTAATCAGGTAATTTTACTCTTTTGGTAATAAGATGAGAATTAATTGCTTACTAAAAGTATCAGATCATTTTGCGAATATGGCAATATACAGGGAATTGATTGTATACAAAAATTAGTAAATAAATAATTGTTTGTTTTTTATGTTTGTGCTCGCGTACATTGATTATACTTATTGTGTATAAAGAAGTGAATGCATGCGTAAACATACACATAAATAAATTTTCATAAAGAAATTCTTAGTGTCCGTGTGACCTTATTTGTTTACATATGTATACACAAGTATGCAGGGGATTTTAAACATGAAAAGTTTGTGTGTGTTGTGTGTTTCCTGCATGCATTCATTATTATTATTATTATTATTATTATTATTATTATTATTATTATTATTATTATTATTATTATTATCCAAGCTACAGCCCTAATTGGTAAAGCAGCATGCTATAATCCCAAGGGCTCCAGTAGGGAAAATGGCCCAGTGAGGAAAGGAAACAAGAAAATAAACTAAGAGAATTAAGGAACAATAAAAAAATTTTGATAACAGTAACAATATTAGATTACATCTTTTATATATAAACTATAAAAACTAAAAAAAAAAGAAAGAGAAAGAGAAGTAAGATGTATTCAAGCCAGAGAACTCTAACCCAAGACAGTGGAAGACCATGGTACAGAGGCTATGGCGCTACTCAAGACTAGAGAGCAATGATTTGTTTTTGGAGTGCCGTTCTCCTAGAAGAGCTGCTTACCATAGCTTAAGAGTTTTTTCTACCCTTACCAAGAGGAAAGTAGCCACTGAACAATTAAATTACAGTAGTTAACCCCTTGAGCGAAGAATTGTTTGGTAATCTCAGTGTTGTTAGGTGTATGAGGACAGAGGAGAATGAAGAAAGGATAGGTCACACTATTCGGTGTATATGTAGGCAAAGGAAAAATGAGCCGTGACCTGATAAAGTGATCCAATGTATATAAACTGATCAGACAGAATGAGGAGAGATGACTGTAAACCTAAAACGGTACTGGAAAAACGCAAGCGCAGCTTCCGAGCCTAAACAAAAAAAATCTCTCGAAAGAATTTCAAACAATCTTGAAACGTAAACCACAAAAGCCAAGTGAATCAGACTTTTTAGCCCAAATTACTAATGAGTGCCTCGTTGTGTGCAGCACTGAGTCAGCCGAGCGGAGACTGGCACCAATGTAAACATTGCCATAAACATTAGGTGAATGCTCTTTCAGTGCAGAGTAGACGAAGGACGGGGGAGAATTCGAGGGAGATTTACAATGGTTGATTGATGTTGATTGAGGATTACAGAGGGTCGTTGACCCTTCCCCCTAGTAGAGATTGATGGCTGTATTGATAATCATGCCATTCATTTGGACTTGTATTTCTGGTGTCGATGAATGATTGCGATTTGTTACATTTGGTGAATGAATGGTATTCAATGGTTGAAGGCGTTTCGTTCATTTGTTTCTTGTGTGAGATCAGGTCATTCACACCTGTTATTGATGGCGTTATTGAATTTTTTTATTTTTTATTCACAGCCTTTGTTATACGTGGTGTTTACTTGTTAAATAGCTTGTGGTTTTGCTATTTAGACTGCTGTGCTCTTGTTCGTTTTGCTAACTTTATCTGTTATTTTTTATTATTCAAAATTATTCTGACTGAATTTGGTCTAATTTTTTCAATCTTTTATTTGTGATTAAAGGATATTTCTTGCCGAAATTAGTCTCAGATATTATCAAAATCGATACAGCAAAGAATTCGATCTATCGTAAACAATTTAATAAAATAACTTCTGAATGAGTAAATGGAATGTGGACCCTTCGTTTACATAATACATACATACAACCGTGCAGTACATTCATATCTCTTCTCTTTAGCCGTTGTTCCAAGAATTGCCTCCCCTTTGGCTCTCCTAATCTTTCTACCCTTCTTTAGGTTTTTAGTTCCAATTTCTTGCGTCCCAGACCTGTAAAATTGTTACCGTTTTTAAAAGAAATTTCATTGTTCATTCCTTCTCTTGTAGTTTATTTCCTGTCCTCACTGGGCTTTTTTCCCTGGTTGAGCCGTTGGGCTTATAGCATCCAGCTTTTCCAACTAGGGTTGTAGCTTAGCAAATAATAATAATAATAATAATAGTAATAATAATAATCTGTTAGTAGTGCTTTTCAGGCTTCAACACCTAAGTGAATTCTGGTAATATGTTGCCACATGTCACATGCTACATTTCGCCACATGTAGCGTGCTACATTTTGCCACTTTTTGCATGCTACATTTTGCCACTTATCGCATGCTACGTTTTGCCACATGTCATATGCTACATTTTGCCACATGTCGCATGCTAAATTTTTCCACGTCGCATGCTACATTTTGCCACATGTCGCATGCTACATTTTGGCACATGTCGCATGCTACGTTTTGCCACATGTCGCATGCTACGTTTTGCCACATGTCGCATGCTACGTTTTGCCATTTGTCACATGCTACATTTTGGCACATGTCTCATGCTACATTTTGCCACATGTGGCATGCTACATTTTGCCACATGTCGCATGCTACATGTTGCCCCCTGTTGAGCTGAAGGAAACACACTTGTCATATGTGACAATGTAGAATGCCACTTGGCATGTTGCCCTAATGTTACCTTGGTTGAAAGGCGCGTTCCAGCAAGTTATCAATGCCGACTGTTTTTAGTGGGCGGTAGTACATGACAGTTATTGGTCGTTAATGTGCGGTAGGTCTTGTTTTAAGGGATCGTTTAGGCTTAGATAAATCACTTGTGGATCGTTACGCTCTGCCCTGGTGATGTGTGTATCTTGATTTCTTACTTTTAGTCAAATTAATTTCACTGAATTTATTATTATTATTATTATTATTATCATTCTTATTATTATTATTATTATTATTATTGTAGTTGTTGTTGTTGTTCATTGACTGTTTGTAGATGTATATACTACTACTACTACTACTACTACTACTACTACTACTCTTATTATTATTACTATTAATATTATTATTATTGGTGTTGTTGTTGTTGTTGTTGTTCATTGACTGTAGATGTATATACTACTACTACTACTACTACTACTACTACTCTTATTATTATTATTATTATTATTATTATTATTATTCCCGATGTCTACTTGCCTGGATCAATTTTGGATCATCCAAAACACCCAACGTTGGATCTCAGGCATCCACCTACTTTTACTTACCCCGTGAATGATTAATCAATTTTGGATCCTTCATTGGATCTCTCGTAACAGAACCTCGAAACTCAATCTACCACCTCCTCGACCAGCCATAACACCCTATTAAGATAATGGAATACCCGTCGTGGACAAAGTATCTAAGATAAAGATAGAGATTATGTTTCTTATGGCTTTTAATGGTCTCTTTAAAATCCTATTTTTTATAAACATCCAGGCGATCATTGGCGTTTATGTTGAAGGGTGTTTTAAATGTTGTAGAGACAGCTGATACTTTGAAAATTACAACCATAGTTTCCAGCGAGAATATTTCCATATGGTGTACGTGCAAATCTTGCTTGCAACTAACTCTCTTTACTTTGTCTCTTGCTTGAGGGTATGCTCGGGCACGCTGTTCTGTCTTGCTTATCTTCCTCCCGTTTTATTAAAGTTCTTATTGTTTATATAGGAGATATTTATTTTAATGTTGTTACTCTTCTTAAAGAAATTATTTTCATTGTTTCTTTTTCCTTACGGGGCTATTTTCTCTGTTGGAGCCCCTTGGGCTTATAGCATCCTGTTTTTCCAAATGGGTTGTTGCTTAGCAAGTAATAATAATAATAATAATAATAATAGGCATAGGCTTTGCTATTCCTTGGGGTTAATAATAAATACACCAATATTTTAATACAGATAGGCCTAGGCTTTGCTATTCTTTGGGGGTGATGATTAATTCACCAATATTTTAATACAGATAGGCCTAGGCTTTGCTATTCTTTGGGGTTGATAATAAATACACCAATATTTTAATGCAGATAGGCCTAGGCTTTACTATTCTTTTGGGGGTGATGATTAATACACCAATAATTTAATACAGATAGGCCTAGGCATGTACTATTCTTTGGCTTAATAAAAAATACGCCAGTAATTTAATACACTTCTTATTTTTTCACCTTTCAAGTCCATAGTAAAAAAAAAAAATTATTATCACCAGTGTCTGATATCATTGAGAAGTTCATATTACATCAACAAGTGACTACTTCTAAGTAAGAGCCCGTGGTGTCCTGAAACCAGTTCGATCAGACGAAAACAACGGCAATAGTTCTCATGTGTATGCGCCTAATTTATCTGCCCTTGAGCTAAGCCAGCCTTATAAAAACGCATCAAATTCATTTCTAAAAGCTGTCATAACACATATTCGATCTGTCTTCATTAATCCTTTTAGTAAGCTTTTAATGGTCCACATCTACATATCAAGCCTTTTGTGCTTTGTAGAATTTTTTTGATATTGTTATTGTTGTTGTTGTATAACCTCATATTGAGTCTATTTCGTTTCATAGAATTTGTTTTTGGTAGTAGTAGTAGTTGTTGTTGTTGTTGTTGTATATCCTCATATTGAGTCTTTTTAGCTTCATAGAATTTGTTTTTGGTAGTAGTAGTAGTAGTAGTAGTAGTAGTAGTAGTTGTTGTTGTTGACATAGGAATTGTGCTACGCGTTGAGCCACAAGTTAGGCATTGTTCAGTACGTTTTCTTTATAATTTGCTTTCCTTTTTGCTGTTCTGAGCCGCCCCCCCCCCCCCGAAAAAATATGTCTACCCAATGAAGTAGTAAGAATCTTATCTTAACAAATTAATATGAGGAATTATACATATCGGAGACTGCAAACCTCCGCCACGGCTGAGTAATCCGAAAAAGGTCCTTCAAAAAATTTTCCAGAATCACTATTATCACTCACAGCAATTACTAGAAGTAACGTTGTAAGTAATCCCGGCAATAATCAAACAAATAAACAAACTTAAAACAAAAACATTGACGCTTTCACTGAGGTAATTAACCCAGACAAGATTAAAGTATTAAAGTACAGGTGTACTTGGAACTCTCAATCTTGAAGTCATGGAGATTGGAATTCCGAGTTTTCCTTAGCTTTTAGTTTTAGAATTTGGAATTGTCTTCATTCCTTTGTATTTCCATATTATTATTATTATTATTATTATTATTATTATTATTATTATTATTTGCTAAGGTACAACCCTAGTTGGAAAAGCAGGATGCTATAAGCCAAAGGGCTCCAACAGGGAAAATAGCTCAGTGAGCAAAAGAAACGGAAAAAATAGAATATTTTAAGAACAATAACATTAAAATAAAAATTTCCTAAATAACCTGTAAAAACTAACAAAACTGGAGGAAGAGAATGTAACATTTCTCTCTATAAAGATTATTGTGAGAATAAATCAAATTTTAAAATAAATTAAGGATATTTACCTCTGCCAACGAAATTTGAAGGTTATGTTTTCGCCCCGTTAGTATGTTTGTGTGTGTGTGTGTGTGTTTGTTTGTGAACAACTTTTAATAATTTTAATGATTTTGAAGATCACAATTTTAATGATTTTAATAACATTAATAATTTTAATAACACTAATAATTTTAATAATAATGAATTTGATAATTTCAATATTAATGTTTTTAATATTTTTTTATACTTATGATTACTTTTATAATAATAATAATAATAATAATAATAATAATAATAATAGTTGCAAAAATACCAAAAATCTTCAAGATCTTCATTGTGGGTACAACTAAAGACATAAGACACACATACTTTGTAATCAGTTAGCATCCCATTTGGATAATTTAATGACGGGTTTACACGGTCAAACGGTTCGTCGAACGCGGTTCGACAGACAAATGTTTCAAGAGATTTTATAACGTGTGATACCGTGTGAACGGCGTATTTGGTTGTCGAACACGTTCGTCGAATGGTTCGAACAAAGTCTGTTCTCGCCTGACTTTTGTGGGCGGGGCTTCATAGTCCACAAACCTTATGCATTTGTGGCTGACTCCACCACCTCTTCGAACCGTTTGACAAGCAGGTTCGATAACCGGGTTCGACGATCCGTTCGACCATGTAAACCCCGCCTAACACGAGTGCGTTCGTAAATTTAACATCAGTAATAAATATCATCGTTACTGTCCATGACCACACACACACTGAACACATCTCTTAGATTTAGAGTCTCCATTTCTCTGAATTTAATTTGGTGGGCTTCATTTTGCAATTGCAAGAGTTATTATTATTATTATTATTGTTGTTGTTGTTGTTGTTGTTGTTGTTATTGTTACTTGCTAAGCTACATCCCTAGTTGGAAAACCAGGATGCTATAAGCCCACGGGCTCCAACGGGGGGAATAGCCCAGTGAGGCAAGGAAATAAGGAAAAATACTATATTTTTAGAACAATAACAACATTAAAATGAATATTTCCTATAAACTGTAAAATCTTCAACAAAACAAGAGGAAGAGAAATAAGATAGAATAGTTGGCCCGAGTGTACCCTCAAGCAATAGAACTCTAACCTAAGACAGTGGAAGACCATGGTACAAAGGCTATGGCACTACCCAAGACTAGAGAACAATGGTTTGATTTTGGAGTGTCCTACAAGAGCTGCTTACCATAGCTGAAGAGTCTCTTCTACCCTTACCCTTGCAATGACAAGTTATTATTATTATTATTATTATTATTATTATTATTATTATTATTTGCTATGCTGCAACCCTAGTTGGAAAAGCAGGATACTATAAGCCCACGGGCTTCAACGGGAAAAATAACCCAGTGAGGAAAGGAAATAAGGAAAAACTACAAGAGAAGTTTAAGAACAATAATATTATTAAAATAAATATTGCATATATAAACTATAAAAACTTGAGAATAACAAGAGGATAAATCTTTGAAATAATAAGAGTTGTAGATATCTTTAGCAAATACATCCACTAGACACACACCTAAATGCTTTGTCAACAAATGGTATTCATTGTCTGTTAAGTCCTGTTTTGTTTTGTCTGTTAAGTGTTTTCCTCGCCTCCTGATTTTTTTTTTTTCTTCATTAGCTCCTCGATTTGTTGTCAAGTTGCGTTCTCTGTGGCTACGTTTATTTTCATATACTTGAAGATACTCTGTATCACCAAGGTTAAGTTTTTATTGACAAATTTTCATATGTTCTTGATTTTTTTTAATATATCGTTTGTTATTACATGCC
Organism: Palaemon carinicauda; assembly: GCF_036898095.1. Lineage (NCBI taxonomy): Eukaryota > Metazoa > Arthropoda > Malacostraca > Decapoda > Palaemonidae > Palaemon > Palaemon carinicauda. The sequence continues at coordinate 6,307,814 of NC_090757.1, forward strand.
GTTGTTTAATGTCAGTTTTCTTTATTTTTTTTTCATCTAATGTATCATAATTGTTTTGCCTCGAAGTAGCGTTCGTTTCTATTATTATTGTTGTCATAATATTAATTTTGTTCTAATTCAGTACTTAATTATTTTATTGTTGGCTCTTTTAGCTGTGTTTATTTCATCATTAAAGTTTAAATAGACTTTTGTAAACATGTTTTTTTTTTCTTAATTGTCTTATTGTTGGCTCTTGTTGCTGGGTTTATTTCTTCATTAAAGTTTAAAAATATTTCTTGCAAACATGTTATTGTTTTTTTCTTAATTGTTTTATTGTTGGCTCTTTTAGCTGGGTTATTTCTTCATTAAAGTTTAAATACATTTCTTGCAAACATGTTATTCTTTTTTTCTTAATTGTTTTATTGTTGGCTCTTTTAGCTGGGTTTATTTATTCATTAAATTTCGAATACATTTCTTGCAAACATGTTCTTGTTTTTTCTTAATTGTTTTATTGTTTGCTCCTTTAGCTGGGTTATTTCTTCATTAAAGTTTAAAAATATTTCTTGCAAACATGTTCTTGTTTTTTTCTTAATTGTTTTATTGTTAGCTCTTTTAGCTAGATTTATTTCTTCATCAAATTTTCATATTCAAATTGTTTGTAACCATTTCTGTTTTTTTTTTCTTGGCTACTTTTTGTGTTCTTTTTTAAATAATTCGTTATATTTTTAGCTTCTGTTTATCATGTTAAGCTGTCGGTCTTTATCTCTTGATATTAATATTTTTATCTTCTTTGTTACCATTATATTTTATTTTATTATGTGTGACAGTATTAATAGCCAAGAAATTTATATCACTGAGGGGTCATGTTCTTTTCTCTCTCTCTCTCTCTCTCTCTCTCTCTCTCTCTCTCTCTCTCTCTCTCTCTCTCTCTCTCTCTTCCTTGTCAGTTTTTATTTCATGATATTCATATTTTTATCTTTGTTTCCATTGTATCTTATTTTATTATGGGTGACAGTATTAATGACTAAGACATTTATATCACTGTGATGTTGTCCTCTCTCTCTCTCTCTCTCTCTCTCTCTCTCTCTCTCTCTCTCTCTCTCTCTCTCTCTCTCTCTCTCTCTCTCTCTCTCTCTCTCTCTGTTAATATGAAGTCCTGGTTTGATAATTAGTTTTCTAATTATGCAACAAGCCAATTTGTCTTCCATTAAAGTAAAATCTGCATTAGGTCATAAGAATCCCCCCAT
>NC_090757.1:6314039-6321277 GCF_036898095.1 Palaemon carinicauda
TCAAGACAAAGTAAAGCATATATTCAATATATTCTGTATGCAAATGATATAGACAGGAAATAGAGCATCCTGAATGACAAAACTCATTATTATTATTATTATTACTATCTAAGCTACAACCCTAGTTAGAAAAGCAAGAAGATATAAGCCCAAGGCTCCAAGAGGGAAAAATAGCCCTGTGAGGAATGGAAATAAGGAAATAGATAACAGATATGATAAATAATGAATAATTAAAATATTTTTATAACAGTAACAACATCAAAACAGATATTTCATATATAAACTGTAAAAAGACTTAGTCATCACTAAAGGGTCTTAGTGCTTTCCCTTCAGCCCTAATGAGACCTGCTTATTAGAGTTGCTTCACCTCCGTTTCCAATTTCTTCCCTCCATCTTACTGACCAACTCCTTTCTAACTATTACTACCTAGTTTAACTACTGGGTTAACCCCCTCCCCTCTCCCCCCGAAGCTGCCACTTGTCGCTCAATGTCCTCCACATTATTATTATTATTATTATTATTATTACTACTACTACTACTACTACTACTACTACTACTACTACTACTACTACTACTACTACTACTACTATATTTGTTACAACATAAGTTGGAAAATTAGGATGCTGTAAGCCCAATAGCTCTAACAGGAAAATGTAACCGAGGGTGAGGATAAAGGAAATTGAAAATAAATAACATCAAGAGAAGAAATGAACAATTAAGATAAAATATTTTAAGAACATTAACAACATTAAAACAGATATCTCATAAATAAACTATAAAAAGAGACTTATGTCAGCCTGTTTAACTTAAAAAAAAAACATTCTCTGCCAGTTTGAACTTTTGAAGTTCTACCGGACAAAACGTCAGACGTCAGACGGGAGCAGGGCGAATACAAACTATAAATTTTATTTTATTTATTTTCTTTTTTTTTCTTTTTTAGAAGACCCAGGCGAGGGTATAGCTCAGTAGGTGCCCAAGAACCGTCTATGTTGGTCAGGTGCCCCTTGGCATCCCAAATGAGATCGCATGCCCCATTGGGTATGCATAACCTCGGCTGTCTTGAATGAAAACCTTTTAGCTTCATTCGTATGTAGGAGGGTGTTCTGTGAAAGGGATATAAAGACCTGGCGGCGAGTCTTAAAAGCAGATTTTCTTTTTCTTTTTTTTACCAAAGTAGTTGTCGGGAATAATGGTAACTTTGAAGATTTTTATTAGTTTTTGTAGGTTTTTCATTATGATGATGATTTTAAGGCAGGTTTTTATTATTGCAAGGAAGTCAAGTTGTTCAGTCACTAAATGTAAGGGAATTAATATTTTGTATATTTAGCAGTTAATAGGTACATGCACTGTTATTTTGAATTATTTTAAACCAATTTCGTTATATAGCAAAGATAAATTTTACAAATTTTCATTGTTATGTTTATTGTCTAAAGTTGTAGTCTAGTTGCAGTAAAGAATCTCAATAATACTGTTTACAGTATTTTTAATGAAATGTTACATTTTGTTATTAAAATTTTTTAACTTTATATTTAGTATCCGCTATATCTAACAAAATTGTGATGGTTATACAAGACATTTAGTTTTGCAGTATGTCAAAAATACACTTTATGTCTTTATAGAGCAGTTTAATGAGCTATATGATATCAGAAAATTTGGGTTTGTTTAACATAGGAATTTACCTTTTAAAGTTTTTTTTAAAGGTCACTCATGAATAGTATTGACATTGCCCTATCGAGTAGGACAATGCCCTAGAGACTGACCATATATACATAAGATCAGCGGCCAAGCCCCCTCTCCAACCAAGCTAGGACTAAGGAGGGCCAGGCAATGGCTGCAGATCACTCATTAGGTAGACTTATAGGCCCCACCAAACTCTCCATCCTTAGGTCACATGGATGGTGAGGTTCCAGTGACCAAATAAACTAACGAGTTTAAGCCGGGCTCGAACCGAAGTCTGGCGTTCACCACTCAGGTACGTTAACACATCGGCCACGACAACCCTAATAGCGAGTTTGCGATTACGTCATAAATTCACTTAACTCCCATCATTTACAACCATTCCTCTGACACCATAGAAAAGTGTATTTTTCTCCATAATCTTAAAAGGAAATCTGGACAATGTATTTAAATGAGCGGCCTTTAATCTTTCCTGTATAATCTCTGCACGCCCCATTCCACGTTTATACCTATCCTTAAACCTTCCTTTACCCTCCTACCCCAAAAAAGGAAAAAAAAAAAAGAAAAAAAAACAATAAGTCGGGTCGCACCACAGTTTTTAAAAATATTTCATTGGTAATTTTAACCAAAAAGTTATTTAAAACAAAAAGAAAATGACTTATTAATACCAGTATCTTTAAAACTTGAGTTTTTAGGATGCATTGTTTAATCGATTGCTGGCGACTCAGTAATAAACAACGTTGTGTTTACCAAAGTTGGGTCATGGACCGATGGAAAAATCTTGTTTATGGGGCATTTGCTGAACAGACAGACAATTTACGACATAGGAAATCCTGTTGTAAGTTATTGGAAGACCTGCATTTAGACTATAGCAAGATACTATAAGCCCAAGGGCTCCAACAAGGAAAAATAGCCCAGTTAGGATAGGAAACAAGGAAATAAATAAACGATAAAAGAAATAATGAAAAATTAAAATAAAATATTTAAAAAAAAAACATTAACAACATTAAAAACAGATAACTTCGAAAGTTCAAACTCGCAGCAAATGTTTTTTATGTTGAACAGGCTTACTTAAGTTCTTTTATAGTTTATATATCAAATATTGTTTTAATGTTGTTAATGTTTTTAAAATATTTCATTTTAATTGCTCATTGTAATATCGTTTATTTATTTCCTTATATCCTATCCTCACTGGGCTATTTTTCCCTTTTGGAGCCCTTGGGCTTATAGCATCTTGCTTTTCCAACTAGGGTTGTAGATTAGCTAATAATAATAATAATAATAATAATAATAATAATAATAATAATAATAATAATTCATATATAGACTATAAAAAGACTTATGTCAACCTGTTCATTAAAAAAACATTTGCTGCAAGTTTCAACTTTTGGAGCCCTTGGGCTTATAGCATCTTGTTTTTCCAACTAGGGTTGTAGCTTAGCTAATAATAATAATAATAATAATAATAATAATGATAATAATGATCATTCATATATAGACTATAAAAAGACTTATGTCAACCTGTTCATTAAAAAAAACATTGGTTGCAAGTTTCAACTTTTGAAGTTCTACTGCAACTACCCTATTAGAAAGATCACTCCACTTGTTATGATCCACCTCTTTCATCTCTCCCCTCCAGTCTATAGCGGAGTATCTCTCATCTTTCCATCGACGGTGTGGTTTCCGAAATGAGCGGGCTATGTAATTGGCCCGGGGTTCGACCCCATATTTGGGTACGCGCGATGTTATCACGTCCTAGGGCTTCGCTCATTGACGCGAGGATTCTTTCACGCCCGAATGGATCTGGAAGGGCGCGAAGGATGTCTTGCAACCGTATGAAGGAACATTTGAAGAAAGTGGAGAAATCTTTTAGTTTTTTTTTTTTTCAATTTATTTTTCATTCGGGAGTTGATAGGGGGAGAGAAAGTGTTAAAGAAAAAGTTAAGAAAAATTGGTAGAAGAATGCGCTTTTGTATGGAGTTTAGAAGGATGTACAATTGAAACACATTTGGAAAAACAATAGTTCGATGTTTATTTGTTAGAAAAGAGTATATAGAAATAAAATCTGCAATTATAGTAGTACGAAATGCAAGTGTATTTAAAAAGGATTAAGAAATAATTTAGTTCTGAATTATAGTAGTACAAAAAGCAAATGTATTTAAAAAGGATAAAGAAAGTAATTTGCAATTCTAAGATTAATGGATTAATAGTTTAAAACAAGTTATTTCTATTATGAAAAGTTGATAATGAAAATAATTTTTACTATATCGTTAATAGTTCAACAGTTTACACCATTGCTATGCAAAATGAATAATAGTTGAAATCTAAAAAAAATTATTTGATTCTGTAAAATGGATTTTTACAAACGATATTTGAAATATAAGAACAGTTTGAAGAGAGAGAGAGAGAGAGAGAGAGAGAGAGAGAGAGAGAGAGAGAGAGAGAGAGAGAGAGAGATATTTCTGTTTATATGTTGCTAGATTATAAACTAAACGGGATATATATTTGTGCTCAATCCGGTTACTGAATAAGAACAAAAATAAATGAATCATAAATCCACTGATAAGAGCTCCAAGTTGTATAAGTTGGAAGAAGCTGCCCCCGACATATCCAGTCTAGAACGCAGAAGTGTGTTACATACCAAAAGACTACTGAATGAATCAAGCAGCTATGCAAAGGCATTAAAATCAAAAAGGAAATTTATCACAGGAGAAATCAAATCCACCTATTATTGCCCGTAGTTCTAAGAAAGGAAATTGCCTCCTGGAGCTTTGCCATGGTTTATTAACACTGGACATTGCCTATCAATGTACAGCCTTCGCCCTCCATTGCCTGATTTGGTGGAGGTTCCACTTAAAACCTGGTAGTTCATCAATACTTAATCGAAAAAGACAATAACATTAACTCGAGTCAAGAAAACCGGAAAATTTGACTTGTCAAAGGAATAAAGGTCGTTGCTGGTAAGCGTTATTAATGCACCTCATGCTAGGCATTACTAAATTACAAACGCTCTTTAGCCTTCAATTATGCTACAAGTTTCGAGCCTTTTTTCCCTCCTGTTGTCTAACCTATTATGGTTTTAATTTTTTACAGCAAAATGCCTTGTTGAATAACGAAATTCCTTAAAATCATTCAAAAGAAGAGGAGAAGTTTACTTAGCAAATAGGGTGGTGGACTAGCAACCTTATCTCTAGAAATATGTTGAACACACACACACACACACACATATATATATATATATATATATATATATATATATATATATACATATATATATATATAGATAGATAGATAGATAGATATAGATATAGATATATACAGTATATATATAAAATTTGTTAATTTATCCCCAATTTTTTATTGGTGTTTTCCTTTGTCACATTCTTCTCTAGAGGGGGTAACACCGTAGTGTACCTCATGTGAGTCAGTGTAGGGATTACTTAGGAATCTTTGCATCATCCATTTGACCGCGCAAACAATATATTAGCCTTCTACTTTACCTCCGTTCCCCTTTCATTTCTTCCACTTTGCTGTCCTACTCTATTTTATAGTGCAGGTTTTTCACATTTTTTGCACTTCGGCGATGAATGGCATCCCCGACCTCAACACTGGGCCATACGGCCCAAAATAAAAAAAAAAAAAAAAAAAAAAAAAATCAAGTTTACTTTCTATTCATTGGAATCTCATTTTGAAATATGGTTTTTTTAGGGTTGTGTTGAGCGATGTGGTAACGTTTTTGACTGGTGAACGCCATATTAGGGTTCGAGTCCCGCTCAAGCTCGTTAGTTTCTTTGGTCGCTGCAGCCTCACGATCCTTGTGAGCTGAGGATGGGGGAACCTATAGAGCTATCTGCTCTGGCATCAACAACCATTGCCTGGCCCTCCTTGGTCCTAGCTTGGGTGGAGAGAGGGCTTGGGCACTGTTCATATGTATATATGGTCAGTCTCTAGGGCATTGTCCTGCTTGATAGGGCAATGACACTGTCCCTTACCTCTGCCAATCATGAGCGGCCTTCAAACCTTTAAAGTAATAGCTTCCTTAGCTTGATTATAAGTAACTTCATCTTTTTATTTCATCAATAATAATGTAGGAAAAGCAAAAAACACAGACAGACTCTGTGATCGTACGACACCAAAGTGAAGCTGAGCACCTTTACCAGTGCAAACCTTTTTTGCATAATAATCAGTAACATTAGCCTGGGCAACCAGTTGTCAGAGAAATCGATACTCCCTGAACGATCCTGGCGCCTGACTTTATCTCTTAATTAGACGCTAAGAGGAGAATTTGCTTAAGTAATTAGTCCTTTTGTGGACACTCAAGACGTTGGTATCTTACGTAAGCCACCTGAAGGGAGATGTGGGGTCTGGGGCGTCTCTCAAGGCTACTTCTTGGTTTTCATTCATGTCCTCTTGGTAAATACTAGCTTATATTGTGTCCGTAGTCCAACTTAATCTTCTTACCTTCATTAGTGCGGTAATTTTCTTCCTGTTCATTAATCCTCTCATCTTGCACCATCCCATCGCAGGTATATAAAGGTTTAGGCTTAAAGGCCGTTCATGAATGGCAGAGGCAAGGAACAGTGACATTACCCTATCGAGCAAGCTGATGCCTTAGGCCTAGAGACTGACCATATATACATATGATCAGCGCCCAAGCCCCCTCCTACCCAAGCTAGAACCAAGGAGGACTAGGCAATGGCTGCTGGTGACACAGCAGACAGACCCATAGGCTCTCCCAAACTCCCTAACCATAACTCACAAGGATGGTGAGGTTGCAGCGACCAGAGGAACAAACGAGTTTGAGTGGGACTCGAACCCCAGTCTGGTGTTCACCAGTCAGGGACGTTGCCACATCGGTCACCACAACCCTGAATAGGTAACAAAGTCTGGTAAGTCCAGTCAAGGGATTTGCGTATCCATTCAAAGGGGGTAAATTCGTAGATAATGATTAGGTAAAGGTAAATAAAAAATCACAAACACTCACATAATCAATCAATCAATCAGCATTGCTGCGGTTTTACTGAGGACCACTTTGGACTTTAAGCTGGTTGTGATTGTTTCTTTTTTTTTTTTTTTTTTTTTTTTTTTTTTTTTTTTTTTTTTTTTTTTTAAGTAGGCCTACTTGATTTTCCCGTTGATATCAGAGACTTAAACTGAAGTTTGTACTATATTTTCATGTCTCAGGCTTGATGATAAAAATTACATTGATAGATTTTTTCTTTGTTTTAATAATGCTCGGAATATTATCTGCCTTTGTTACGAGAGCTTTCGTCTCTGTCGCTAATGAGAAAATTTGACACTTGGTTTTGGGGTAGTTTTGACCATTATATGCTAATGAACTCGTTATAGATAATTTATGACATAGAACAGGTTTTGGTGAAATATATAGGTTGATGTTAAAGTTAGATTATAACCCATGATTTTTGTTTTATGAAATAATTAAAAACTTTGTGTTATCAGCAGACGCTTTTTTATTTTCAAATTGTAATTTGGTATAGACGATTAATGTTGAATATAAGAGATCAGGTAGAAATATTAAGCATTATAGTTGGACGTAACTA
>NC_090757.1:6321777-6329277 GCF_036898095.1 Palaemon carinicauda
TCTCTCAATTATATTACACTTGTTGATTGAAATGTACTGATATATCCACAACTCTCTCTCTCTCTCTCTCTCTCTCTCTCTCTCTCTCTCTCTCTCTCTCTCTCTCTCTCTCAATTATATTACACTTGTTGATTGAAATGTACTGATATATCCACAACGCTCTCTCTCTCTCTCTCTCTCTCTCTCTCTCTCTCTCTCTCTCTCTCTCTCTGCGGGTGTTTTACGAAAATGTTAATGTTGGAGTAATGGTAATTTTTGTCAGATTTGAGAAGTGACAAAATAAAAATATTTTATTGTAAAGAATTGATGAATTCTAAAAGTAATATAGGAAGATGTAGATAGATCGTATATATAAATGAAACTTGATTTAAATTAAAACATGCATTAACTAAAACGGGCACTTGGTAGAGCGCATACATTCGCCAACGCCACATAACAAACTAGGCAATTGAATTATGCACATTTTAGCACTGTTTTCACGAAAATCAGATAAAAATTGGCCACGTTATGTGAAGAGGACATTTTTCACCTTTTCCTGACCTTGGCCTTGACTTTTGACCAAATCGCTTCCAAAATCTATTCAAATTCTCCTTGCGTCTTGGCCAATCATCCCACTAAATTTCATGATATTTAGTCAAATAGTTTTTGGGTTATGCGACTCACAAACACACAAACATACATTAAAAAACAAATAAATACACACCTATCTAAACATAACCATCTGGTGAAGGTAATAAAAGACGCAATTAGAGAGATGATATTTAATTATGTGAAAAAGTGGAAATTTATATATAAAAAAATATGTTAACTCGTGAAAAACTTTATTTCAACTTGAAAAAAACAAAATATTCGAAAAACATATAAACACCGAACTTGAAAAACTTAAAAAAAAAAATCGATCAATAACTAGGCAAAGAAAATGAAAAGAAACAAATGGTGAATCTCCAGCCACGAAAATAAAAAATGAAAAGGAAGAAACGGCCAATGCTCGTTTGAAAGAGAATGCATTGAAAAGAACGGGTTGCAAGATGGATCGCTTCGTGTCTGAGGAAGATGATTGCATAGTGTTCTTAACCTTGCCTGCAATTATATGCATGGATGGCCATGGAAATGAAAGAGCATTAACAGGGAATCTGGCGTTAATGGGGAAATTGAGAGAGAGAGAGAGAGAGAGAGAGAGAGAGAGAGAGAGAGAGAGAGAGAGAGAGAGAGAGAGAGAGAGAGAGAGAGAGAGAGCATTAAATGATTATTGAAAAAGTCCCTGCCTGGCGATTTGCCGGACTGGGGTTCGAGTCATGCTCAAGCTCGATAGTTTTTTGTGGTGTCTCCAACCTCACCATCCTTATGAATTTAGGATGAGGGATTTGGGCTTCTACCTGCTGAGCACTCACATCAATAACCATTGCCCGGCCTTCTGTTGTCCTAGTTGGATGGAGAGAGGGCATGGGCACTGATCATGTGTGTATATGGTCAGTCTCTATGGCATTGGGATTGTCTCCTGACTTTGTCATTCATGAACGGCCTTATATATATATATATATATATATATATATATATATATATATGTATGTATGTATGTATGTATATATATATGTATATGTATATATATATATATATGTACTGTATATGTATATATATATATATATATATATATATGTACTGTATATATATATATATATATATATATATATATATATGTATATATATATATATATATATATATATATATATACACACACACACGTGTGTGTGTGTGTGAGTAGATGTGTTTGAATTTTAATGGTTAGAAATCGATATTTAAAATTCACCCCCACTACCATAATTCCATTTAAAGGAGACATTTCTCAATGTCGAAATTCAATGGCATTTTCAACTAATCTTTGTTGTAATGTTAATTTACCTATTTTTGTCATTTCTGTGATATTAGCTACAATGACTCCCCACTGTATATTTTCTTTACCTTAAGAGTTTGCGAAGCTCGTTGTAGGAGCTCCATTATTCTCGAGTTCTTGAACATCTGTGAGTGGATAATACAATTAACGTAAGTATTGGAAATTAAACTTAAACATTTTTGTTGTCTCTTGAATATTACATCTACTTCCTAACTATTTATCATGAGGAAAGTGTTGGCTGCTTGCTTTATTGTTGTGTATTATTAAACGCGTTTACCTTGTGACCAAAAATCATGGCAACTTTCTCGAGCTTATTTTTGTTATCTATTTATCATTTTTTTTTCATTTGCTCCACTGAACAAGGCATTTACCTTTGGTCTTTCAACTGTTCGCCAGACCAAGAAAATGTGGGAGTTCGGTGGTTAGAGAATTTGAAAGTAAGAATTTAAGTCGACAAAAACAAGATAAAATTTAATGTAGGTTGAAAACTGGTATTTTGGGTAAGCTGAAAATACTAGATAGAAACTGTTTTGTATATTGAAAATGTATATTTTGTTGAAATGTTTCTTAAACGGACATATTTTTCGATAAATTCCATTTTAATGAATGTTTGAGATAGTTTGAAATTTCACAAAACACTCATTCACGTGAAGCTGAAAAAATTATGTTTTACTGAAAGTTTCAGGTAGTTAGAAATTTCATAAAACACTCATTCATCTAAAGCTAAGTTTTACTGAAAGTTTCAGGTAGTTTGAAATTTCAGAAAACATTCATCTGAAGCTGAATAAATTCAGTTTTAATGAAAGCTTTCGATAGTTTGAAGTTTCATAAAATACTCATTAATCCGAAGCTGATAAAAATGCAATTTTAATGAAAGTTTCAGATGGTTTGAAGTTTCTTAAAACACTCATTCATCCGAAGCTGAAAAAAAATCAGTTTTAATGAAAGTTTCAGATAGTTTGAAATTTCATAAAACACTTATTCATCTGAAGCTAATAAAGATTCCATTTTAATGAAAGATTCAGATCGTTTGGAATTTCAGAAAACACTCATTCATCCGAAGCTGATAAAAATTAAATTTTAATGAAAGTTTCAGATAGTGTGAAATTTCATAAAACACTCATTCATCTAAAGCTTCAAAAATTCAGTTTCACTGAAAGTTTCAAGTACTTTGAAATTTCATATAACACTCATTCATCTGAAGCTGAAAAAAATTCAGTTTTAATGAAAGTTGTGGATAGTTTGAAATTTCATAAAATACTCATTCATCCGGAGCTGATAAAAATTCAATATTAATGAAAGTTTCAGATAGTTTGAAGTTTCGTAAAACACTCATCCATCCGAAGCTGATAAAAATTAAATTTTAATAAAAGTTTCTGATAGTTTGAAGTTTCATAAAACACTAATTCATCCGAAGTTGATAGAAATTCAATTTTAATGAAAGTTTCAGATAGTTTGAAGTTTCATAAAACATTAATTGATCCTTAGTTGATAAAAATTCCATTTTAACGAAAGATTTAGATCGTTTGGAATTTCATAAAACACTCATTCATTCGAAGCTGATAAAAATTAAATTTTAATAAAAGTTTCTGATAGTTGGAATTTTCATAAAGAACTAATTCATCTGAAGTTGAGAAGTAGGTTTCTTTGTTTGAAATATATGGTAGGAAATCTCAATTCTTGAGGTATCTGGCATCTCGCTTATTGGGGCGTGGCTTGTATCCAAAGGTAGAAGTAAATATTATTTTCGTCTGATACCCATTTAAGGAGCTTTATATATCATTGTATCATATAGTTAATGCATCATCCTTCTCATGTAGCTTTCCTTATTTGCCTGACATATGAAAATGATTACTTATAAAAGGGGTTCGTGATATTTTTCACTGTAATACGTTGTTTAGAACAGAGTCGTATCTGTATTGACTCTGGTATAGAACAAAATACCAAAGAGAAAGAGGCCTTTATTATTTTCTATACCTTAGTCTGTTGCCCATAGACTGCCTTTACCACACAGAAAAAAAAAAATTATACTTCATCAAACAAAATGACACGTTCGAATAATATCAAATTGCTAGTGTACGCCACCCGTCAAAAATGATGGATAAATAATTTAGATATGCACGCATATACGCCCAAAGGTTCAATGCTTCCTACTCCATACCTCACTTTCCCAACTACAGCACGTTTGTTTGGGCAATTTGTGAGAGATTGTTGTTTTCTGAGTGGTTGCTACAGGAATATAGATATATATATATATATATATATATATATATATATATATATATATATATATATATATATATGTATATTTGAATTTATACATATCTGTATATCTTTGAATGCATATACTGTATATACTCATATATATATATATGTATATATATATATATATATATTTATATAAATATAAAAATATATATATGAATATATATATCTATATATATATATATATATATATATATATATTTATATAAATATATATATATATATATATATATATATATATATATTCATATAAATATAAATATTTATCATATAGGGGAGATGAAAACCTTCATCTTCAAAATTACCAACTAATACAGTTAAGGTATATAAAGAAAAAAAAATCGAACCCCGTTTAGTTCCTAGGGTCCATTTCATTTGAAAAAAAAAAAAAGTCTGTCGAGACCAACTGCTGTTACAAATCCGTTTACATAAACGTTATGTCAAAAGAAATAAGCTTTAATATGAAATTCAGAAAACCTCTAGTGCCTTCAACTAACTTTAACGTTTGCTGCCATGTAAACAATTTATCTCTTATTCCCATCTACGGCTAGAGTGTCTGCGTGGGATTTTAGTTTTTCATTTTTTATTATACTTTTTGTATTTTTTATGCTTTTATATTTTTACGGGGTCCTCTGAAGAGGGTCCATGTAGTACTCTTTGTGGTAACTGGGGTTTGAGCCCCGCTCAAACTTGTTAGTTTCTTTGGTCGCTGCAATCTCACCGTCCTTGTGAGCTAAGGATGGGTGTTTTGCCGAGTCATCAGCAGCCATTGCCTGGCGCTCCTTGGTCCTAGCTTGGGTGGAGAGGGGGCTTGGCCGCTGATCATATGAATGTATGGTCAGTCTCTAGGGCATTATCCTGCATGAAAGGGCAATGTCACTGTCCCTTGCCTCTGCCATTCATGAGTGGCCTTTAAACCCTTAAACCTGAGTCTATCATAATTGCAGGGGTCTTACGCAAAACTGCTTGTTACCCATGCCAACAAAGTTGGAAGGAGGTTATGTCCCCCCCCTGTTTGTGTGTATATGTGTTGTGTTTGCTTGTCAACAGCTTCCTGGCCACAATTTTAATCGTAGAGTAATGAAACTTGCAAGGATTAACTGTTATGTAAAAATCTGGAAATGATTAGATATTGGAAGGTCAAGGTCAAAGGTCAAGCAAAATGTCCATAAGTTTGGACATCGTTGTCACAGAGACTTCAAACTTGGTTCATATTTGAGTGTATGAAAATCCACGCCAATTAATACATGTTAAGGTCAAAGGTCAAGGTCGAGCAAAAGGTCGAAAAATAAGCTGTCGCAGTGGAGGTCGGCGCCTACTGATTACCCCTCTAGTTTTTCATTTTTTTATACTTCTGTATTCTATACTGGGTCTTGTGAAGACTTTGAGTACGATGATGGGAGATAGCCCTTGTAACACCTTGATTTTTCACCTCTGAGTCTTGTATCACAATGTTTGGGTTCTTAAGCTAAACTGTTTACTCACTTATCTCTCTGAGATCACACTTTATAGGTCCCTGTCTTAATAAAATTTTCATTATGTTTTATTGTCGTTTACGGAATTCAATTGAATATTTGCAAGCGTTTTTCTCTTTATAACAGATTCGTATTATGATAATTAGCATATCTGACGTCTTCATAAAATTCTTGTGTTTTATTGTCGTTTACGGAATTCAAATGAATATTTACAAGCTTTTTATCTCTTTATAACAGCTTTGTATTATGATAAATAGCATCCTTGACGTCTTCTTCGTGAGTTTTATGAGAAGTCTGACTGATTGTATCTTCGCCTGTCATTTACCATCTTGATTGCCTCATCGCATTGAGGGATTTATTACGAAATAAAACGGATTTAATGTCGCGGCAAAAAGGCAAGTTTTTTTTCCCCACGAGTTGTGGTGGTCGATGTGGTAACGTCTCTGATTGGTGATCGCCAGACTGGGGTTCGAGTCCTGCTCAAACTAGTTAGTCACTTTGGTCGCTGCAAGTATACCATCCTTGTGAGCTAATGATGGGGGGTTTGGGGGTGCCTACTTGTCTATCTGCTGATATCAGCAGCCATTGCCCAGCCCTCCTTGGTCCTAGCTTGGTTGGGGAGGGAGCTTGGGGGCTGATCATATGTAAATATGGTCAGTCTATGGTATTTTCCTGCTTCCTTGGCAATGTGTCTGTCCCTGTCATTCATGAGCGGCCTTTAAACGTTAAACCTTTAAACAAAGGAAACTTTTGAGCATAAATTCGATGTCAGAAGTAAAAACACTTTCATTTAAAACCAGTCTCTTATCGTAGTTCATTGTCTCTTATGTCTATACCAACTTTAAATGGATACGACGCGAGGAGTAACAGATGACATTAATTTTTCTTCTTAAGTGGAAGACAAGCAATTTAATATATATACATAAGTAGCAATTCCACCGGGGAAAAAAAAGCACAAAAAGCCACCTATTGAAAACAGAATTATATTGTGTTGTTTGGTAGAATTTAAGCAGTTGTTTTTGCATCCTTTAACCCAGACATTTTGACGACCGTTTGTTCACGTCAAGAAAGCTTAAGTAGGGTTGATTTGTAGTGAATGCAAATGTACTTAAGGCCCATTATGGCGGGTGCACCATAGACTGGTTTCTTTGCATGTACTAAGAAGATGGCATTAGGCAAGCGGCTGGATATCCTGCTTGGGTATTCTGGGAACATCTCGGGTAGATTGGTGGAAAATATTCTGATCGAGTAGCGTGTGGTGGAGTCGGTCTAGATGTACCGTTGGCATCTCACTTTGGTAGAATATAGATAATCTTTCGATAAAGTTTTGGTTTATTTGCAGTTATATTTTAGGTTTACAGTTATGCGCTCTCTTTTATATATATATATATATATATATATATATATATATATATATATATGTATACATATATATATATATACATTTATATATATATTATATATATATAATATATATTATATATATAATATATATATATATATAATATATTATATATATAATATATATATATATATATAATATATATATATATATATATATAATATATATATATATATATAATATATATATATATATATATATATATATACATATATATATATATATATATTTCCAGACACTTGCTCTTTGTTATATAGAGATGGAAACCTTCATTGTCAAAATTACTAAGTAATGTGGTTTAAGGTAAATTAAAAAAAAAAAAGAACGAGCACTGTCTAGTTCCTTGGATCTATTTCATATATATATATATATATATATATATATATATATATATATATATATATATATATATATATCATAATCATCTTCTTATCAGCCATTACTAGTCCACTGCAGAACAAAGGCC
>NC_090757.1:6331777-6341777 GCF_036898095.1 Palaemon carinicauda
ATCATGATCTCCTACGCTTATTGACGTAAAGATATATGCTTATGGTGGCCGATGTGGTAACGTTCCTGACTGGTGAACGCCCGACTGGGGTTCGAGTCCCGCTCAAATTCCTTAGTTCCTTTGGTCGCTGCAACCTCACCATCCTTGTGAGCTAAGGATAGGGGGCCGGTTTGGGGGAGCCTATAGGTCTATCTGCTGAGTCATCAGCAGCCATTGCCTGGCCCTCCTTGGTCCCAGCCTGGTTTGGGGTGGGGTGGGCTTGGGCAATGATCATAATATTTATTTAAATGTTGTTACTGTTCTTAAAATATTTTATTTTTCCTTGTTTCCTTTCCTCACTGGGCTATTTTCTCAGTTGGAGCCTTCGGGTTAATAGCATCCTGCCTTTCCAAATAGAGTTGTAGCTTAGCAAGTAATAATGATGATAATAATAATATATGGTCAGTCTTGTAGGACATTTTCCTGCTTGCTAGGGCAATGTCACTGTTCCTTGCTTCTGCTTTGCATGAGCGACCTTTAAACCTTTAAGGGCCTCACTTTGGATTCATGAGGAGATTTTTCAACTGACAAAGTAGGATCTTTTAAGGAGTTCTTAGGAATTTAAGCTGGAATCTTTGGGGAGGACACCAGCAGTGATAAGCACGCGATGATTTAGTGTTATAGTTTGGGTCCGACTCGTAATGCAATCTGTTAAGGAGATGTTTGTGTGTTGAAGACGTTGGTTAATTTGAAGTTTTCAATCAACCACTTGTTATGTTTTGTTAGCTGTTCTTTCGTTGCTTTTAAACTTAATGTATGCATTATTTGATTTTAGAATTACAACGCGTAATGTAAACTGTTTTGATGTTTAGTACCTTATTATTATTATTATTATTATTATTATTATTATTATTATTATTATTATTAGCTAAGTTGTAACCTTAGTTGGAAAAGCAGGATGCTATAAGCTCAGGGGCTCCAACAGAAGAAAATTTCCCAGTGAGGAAAGGAAATAAGGAAATAAATAAACAACATAAGTAATGAACAATTAAAATAAAACATTTTAAAAACATTAACAACATTTAAACATATTTCATATATAAACTTATGTCACCCTGTTCATCATAAAAACATCTGCTGCACGTTTGAACTTTTGAAGTTTTACCGATTCAACTACCCGATTAGGAAGATTATTCCACATCTTTGTCACAGCTGGAATAAAGCTTTGAGATTACTGTGTAGGATTGAGCCTCATGATGAAGCCCTGACTATTAATTGATATGCGGGGTTACACGGTCGAACGGTTCGTCGAACGCGGTTCGACTGACAATTGTTTGAAGTGATGTTCGAACGTGTGAACGGGGTATTTGGTTATCGAACACGTTCGTCGAATAGTTCGAAGAAAGTCTGTTCTCGCCTGGCTTTTGTAGGCGAGGCTTCATTGCCCACA
The DNA here is from genome assembly GCF_036898095.1 of Palaemon carinicauda. Classification (NCBI taxonomy): domain Eukaryota; kingdom Metazoa; phylum Arthropoda; class Malacostraca; order Decapoda; family Palaemonidae; genus Palaemon; species Palaemon carinicauda. The sequence goes on from NC_090757.1 coordinate 6,333,207, forward strand.
AACCTTATGCATTTGTGGCTGACTCCACCTCTTCGAACCGTTGGACAAACAGGTTCGACAACTGGGTTCAACGAACCGTTCGTCCAGGTAAACCCTGCTTTAGAATTAACTGCCTACCTAGTATTACGATCGAATACACTGTTAAAAATTTGCCGTAAAAAAACGGTAAAAATACCGGATTAAATGTTGCCAGGCATTTAAGTTTTAAAAACGGATACATTGAAGTAAAGGAGTGATATTATGGTCACCAAACCGTAAAATTTGATAACAAAATATGGTAAAATTTTGGTCGCCTGTATTTTACTGAAATGCGCCTGAGAACAGTATATTCTTTTACGGAGAATTTCCCATGAAAATTACGTATATTTTTTCAACAATGTGCCTTGTTCCTTGTTTACTAACACATTTCTCCATTAGAATGTTTTTAATTAACGTAGACTTTTTTTTTTCTCCGTCGAGTTCACTCATCAATTGGTGTTCTACAATCCTAGTTGGAAAAGCAGGATCCTATAAGTCCAGGGGCCCCAACAGGGAAACAGCCCAGTGAGGAAAGGAAACAAGGAAAAAGAAAATATTTTAAGAACAGTAACACCATTAAAATAAATATTTTCTATATAAACTATAAAAATTTTAACAAAATAAGAGGAATATAAATTAGATAGAATAGTGTGCCTGAGTGTACCCTCAAGCAAGAGAACTCTAACCCAAGAGTGTGGAAAACCATTGTTCAGAGGCTATGGCACTACCCAAGACTAGAGAACAATGGTTTGATTTTGGAGTGTCCCTCTCCTAGAAGAGCTGTTTACCATAGCTAGAGTCTCTTCTACCCTTACCTAGAGGAAAGTAGCCACTGAACAATTACAGTACAGTAGTTAACCCCTTGGGTTAAGAAGAATTGTTTGGTGATCTCAGTGTTGTCAGGTGTATGAAGACAGAGGAGAATCTGTAAAGAATAGGCCAGACTATTCGTTGTATGTGTAGGCAAAGTGAAAGAACCGTAAACAGAGAGAAGGATCCAATGTAGTACTGTCTGGCCAGTCAAAGAACCCCATAACTCTAGCGGTAGTATCTCAACGTGTGGCTGGTGCCCTGGCCAACCTACTACCTACCTACAGTAGGAATACTTTCTTTGCAAACCTTTATCCACTCAAATCACTCGTACTTTTTAAATTAAAATTTTTCATCGTTGTTGTTATGGAAACGTAGAACTCCGACTCCAAATAGTATCTTTGCTTAGTTTGTTGAAGGTGGACAGAATCTTCCTCTTTGCAAATTATTATAGGAAAAATAAGAAAATACAATTCGTTTAGTTTGATGGATGATTATTAAATAGAAAAAATTAATTTAGAGCTTGAAAAGTATTTTTGTTGCAATGTGATAACCTATTGGAAACGTCCCTGCCTTACAATTTCTTGGACGGGAGTTCGAGATCCATTCAGGATTGATAATTTCTGTACTGTCAAAATCCTTGCTATCCTTGTGAGCAAGAGATGTGGGTTTTGGGGAACCTAAAGGTCTACCTGCTGAGTCATAAGCAGTCATTGGTCAGGCTCTCCCTGGTCCCAGCTTGGGTAGAGAGTGGTTAGAGCTCTGATAATGTGTATATGTGGTCAGTTTCCAGGACGTTGCCCTATCCCTTGCCTCTGCCATTCACGAGTGGCTTTTAAACCCTTATATTTTCTCGTTTATTCTATTTACAGAACTTATCAGAAATTTGTATTTGATCTGGTCCATCTTATAAGAGAATGAAGTATTCCTATCTTGACAAATCTTAATATTGAATATACATTAAAGTTCATTAAGTTTCTGAGTAGAATTTGAAAAGCTAGTCAATATTAAAAAGGAATCTGAGCATCTTCAGTCCTCTTCTGATAATGCTCTGACATATATTGGTCTGTGCCTGCTAATATATCTTATGTTTAATATTTGACTTCATGCCATTTATTTTCATTACTGTGTTTTCTCCTAAGCTTATCCCCTAAGGGAAAGAGAATCTCTCTCTCTCTCTCTCTCTCTCTCTCTCTCTCTCTCTCTCTCTCTCTCTCTCTCTCTCTCTCTCTCTCTCTCTCTCTAGTGTCAAGTTTAGCTAAAATGGTGTCCCTGGGTACGTTCTGTGTACGCCAAAACATTCCCTATTTACCCCCCAAGGACTTTGATTCATCATTATAAATGTAAACGGTCTGAGAGAGAGAGAGAGAGAGAGAGAGAGAGAGAGAGAGAGAGAGAGAGAAAATATCATCATGAATGTAAACGATAGTATAGTTAAGAGAGTTGAAATGTAAACATCCTTTAGTCCAATATCAAACTTGATCCTTATCAAGAGTAGTATGAAATCTAATGTTAGTTCTAAGAATTCGTGTGCGTGCGTATATATATATATATATATATATATATATATATATATATATATATATATATATATATATATATATATATATACACACACTATTTTAAAGGTTCAAATTCCTCTCATGAATGGCAAAGGCCAGGGACAGTGTCAGTGCCCTATCATGCATGACAATGCCATAGAGACTGACCATATATACGTATGATCAGCGTCCAAGCACCCTCTCCACCCAAGTTAGGACCAAGGAGGGCCAGGCAATGGCTGCTGATGACTTAGCAGGTTGGCCTATAGACTCCCCCAAACCCACATCCTTAGCTCACAAGGATGGTGAGGTTGCAGCGAGCAAACGAACTAACGAGTTTGAGCGGGACTGGAACCCCAGTCAGGCGATCGCTAGTCAGGGACGTTATCACATTGACCACCATAACTCTAAAACATACGCCTATTATTATTATTATTATTATTATTATTATTATTACTTGCTTTGCTACAACCCTAGTTGGAAAAGCAAGATGCTGTAAACCCAGGGGCGCCAATAGGCAAAATAGCCCAGTTAGGAAGGAAATAAGGACACAGAATAGTTTGCCTGAGTGGACCTTCAAGCAAGAGAACTCTAACACGAAACAATAGAAGACCATGGTACAGAGGCTATGGCACTACCCAAGACTAGAGATCAATGGTTCAGTTTTGGAATATCCTTCTAGAAGAGCTACTTACCATAGCTAAAATGTCTCTTCCACCCTTACCAAGAGGAAAGTAGCCATTGAACAATTTCAGTGCAGTAGTTAACCCCATGAGTGAAGAATTGTTTGGTTAGCTTAGTGCTGTCAGGTGTTTGAGGAAAGAGGAGATGTAAAGAATAGGCCAGACTATTCGGTGTATGTGTAGGCAAAGGAGAAATGAGCCGTAACCAGAGAGAGGGATCCTATATAGTACTTTCTGGCCAATCAAAAGCCCCAATAACTCTCTAGCTGTAATATCTCAACGGGTGGCATAAACAGCAGTTGGGAGCCGAATAAAAATGACATGTGCTTTGTAGCCTTATCGCTTAAGACTTCCTGAGAATCACATATTCTATTATTGTGGTGACTCCTCCGATAAAGAAGGCGAAAGGCAGAAATTAGCCAACTCTTTCACCGAATAATGCTTGGATAGATAACCAGCAAAGACCCCTTTTGAAAATAAGATGAGCAAGGCTTTGACCTACCAACCTCATTATAGGGGGAAAAAAAAGAAATAAAAACTTTGTTAGAAATGGAATAAAGGCTAATGAAGTAAATGTATTAACACATCACACATTTGTTTTAACGATATGGTGTTGATGATTTGTTTATTATATACAAATTGCATTTCCTCAATATCTCCTCGAACTGTATATTGGACTTACCTAAGCATTTTCTTTACATAAGATATCCCAGTCCTCGTGAAATTAACTTAAACCTCTATCTCTCTCTCTCTCTCTCTCTCTCTCTCTCTCTCTCTCTCTCTCTCTCTCTCTCCATATCAAGCTAGGACCAGGGAGTGCCAGGCAGTGGCTGCTGATGACTCAGCAGGTAGATCTATAGACGCGCCCAAACCTCCCATCCATAGCTTACAATGATGATGAGGTTGCAGAAACTACTAGAAACGATTTAGATTGAGCGGATCTCGAACTCCCATCCAACAAATTGACAAGCAGGGATGTTTCCGATTGGCTGGTCTGTCTTAACAATAAAGAGGTAATACTGATAATGGTGTGACCGTGATAGTGAAAAGTTAAGAAGGGTAATGGTGTTGTAATAATGATGATGATGGTTATTATTATTATTATTATTATTATTATTATTATTATTATTAATGATATTATTATTATCATTACTATTAATATTATTATTATCATTACTATTAATATTATTATTATCATTACTATTAATATTATTATTAATATTATTGTTATTATTACTATTATTATTATCATTATAATCCCTCAATAACAGATTAATTTTTCCTAAACTTCATGTACAAAATCGTTCACACCTCTCCCCCCCTCCTCCAACGACTACCAGCACATGTAGTTAGAAATTCGATTCCAAAGAGACCTGTTTCATGTCACCCGGGACAGATATTTTCATATTCTTTAATTTCCGAGAAATTCAAGATTTGAAAGAAGATATTAGATGTTTTCGTGTGGTTGCTCATTTGGAAACTGTTTCTTTTATGCTTGGATACACAAATATAAAAATATAAAAGCTTACTTGAGTTTATCAGAAAGATGCTTTTGTTCTTTAAAGGATGTATGTATATATATATATATATATATATATATATATATATATATATATATATATACACACACACATTTGTATATGTATGTATATTTATGTTTGTGTATAGTATATGTATGTACGCGTTAGAATTTATGAGGTTATGTTCTTTTATATACTTTTTATACGAATGTTTAAAAATTCATGCCGTGGCATTCTAAAGATTACATTTACTTACGTTCATAATTTTATTTTCGTAAAAATAAACCGCTTTATTCTACTATGAGATTCAGGGCCTCTGTAACACGGTTTTTTCGCAATAATTTTTTATCTATGAATTTCATAAATATAAAGCTTATTCAGAATGCACATTATATCTACACATAAATTTTGACTATATTTTGCATTACGTAGGTTGAATAAATTTGGTACTTATAATGTAAAAGTGACGTTTTTTGAAAACGGGCCAACTTACTCAGAGAAAAGGTTTCGAACGCACTCGTTACGTAACTTATGACGGCATTTCTTCCCTCTTTCTCGATCGATGATTGGCTATACGTAACGAAGGCTATACCTCTGCCAACAATGACACAAAAGTTTAAATAAAAGAAAAGCAGTACACCTTTATGAACTCTGAAACCTCTCCACTGATAATTGTCATAATGAACAAACTAACAAAATATGGTAATAAATACAAAAACACTTCGATTATTAGTCTAACTCCCAAAATAAGTTTTCTAAGAAATTACAGTCTACTTTATAGGTCACAATCACATTGACAAGGTGTAGGAAATAGTTGGTAATTTTCAAAAACGTAGTAGACAAGCTTGATTTGATGACTGCTATATCCAATGTCAAGCAATTTTTATTTATTGTCTATCTACCTACATATTTACTGAAAAAGAGCCGGTACCGTATTTTGGCTTTAAACCTTCACCAATGATTATCGTCAGAATGGTGACTTCATGAGGCTCCACCCACTTTGGCCTCGTTATAATTCAGGATAACACTGAAGGCTATCATGGGCATTGTTGGATTATAAAATTTAAATTCTGGCTATAAAAACTCAATTCTCGAGTAGTTGTAAGAAGTGCTAAATGATCCTCAAGGATCTCAGCATTTGGCCTAAACGTTTAATTCATGTATACTACTGTTGCGGCACTACTGCTACAGTAGTATTACTACGCTAGCACAGATACCCCACCCACATTTATGTATCGTTCCGCCATTCATAAAGTCTTTGTCATGTTTTTTGTTTTACTGTGCAGTAAGCCATGGCCTCCTCAGAAATTAAGTTTAACATTAGATGATAGGTTATTTCATTAAGCTGACAAATTATGGCAACTGGGTATGTTATTGCCGATGTTGAAGCTAAAGATAAAATATGGTATCATTCCTTCATTGCATTATCATCGTTACTACTATTTGTTTGGCTACATGTATTCATGGTAAATGTGTAGGAGAGCTCCGCGGAAGATCTTGAAGAATTTAAACACCTACAATTCACTATTATATCATATAGAACGCTTATATAATAGTCAATATATGAGCAGCTTCTATTTAACGAAGATATTCGTGTGTATAGTTATGTTTCACTTGGATTTTTTCTAAGTGTTTGTTTTTGTTTACTGTGTGATGTCTTGGCTAAAATGAGCTGTTTCACCGCCTTACTGCGTATGGCAAACTAGTTCTCAATGCTATTCTAACCAATAACAGGTGTTTTCTTGACGTCACACTGTTTGAAAACCAATCATGGCGGTTTTTACAAATCTAGCCAATGCTGACACTTATTACTTCACTTATCCCTGCTATTTTTCCACCAGTTACCACAGTTTACGTGAAGTTCCGCGGAGGAATATTTTTGCACGTCTCGGATCTCCCTTCAAACTGAAAAGCTCATTTTGCCGTGAAGTATGGAGCAATTAGCAGGACCTTCATCCCGTTCCGACTGTGTCACTTGTGACAATTGCTTTATTTCTTATGGGGATTTTTGTGTACATTATTCAGGGAAAGTTGATTTGCTAATTGCATTTGCTCAACGTCATGGTTTGATTTTGGCAGAGAAAAAGTGCCCTAATTGTGAAAATGTGTGCCGTATAGATTACAACAAATTAGCATTCCGGTGTGATCGTAGTGTGGTTACTCGTGGGAAAAGGAAGAGGAGGTGCAATTTTTTCGTGTCTTGTTTCAAAGGTAAGTTAGATATTGAGACTAATTTGAAGTTTGTTTTCCTTTTTTTGCAAAAGGCGTTTTCATTTGAATTTGTTTCGTTTGAACTGAAACTCAATGTGGCCTTAAGGGGGGGTCGCAGGGGGGGCGGAGTCCCCCCCCCCCCCCGGTAGGCCTAGGTAGGGGTACAGGGCCCCATAGGCTAGGTTAGGTGGGTGTCTTAGGTTCGGTGGTGCCCTGAAAATTACTGTGGCCTTAAGGGGGGGTCGCAGGGGGGGCGGAGCCCCCCCGGTAGGCCTAGGTAGGGGTACATGGCCCCCAGGGTAGGGTAGGTAGTTGTATTAGCTTCGGTAGTGCCCCGAAAAATCACTTTTCTCCTCCTCCCCCCACCCAAAAACCCCGCTTCCCACTGGGGTCCCCCATAATTGTAGTAGTAGGTTTATGCTTACATTTTCTGTGTAAGAGTTAGGTGGTTGTAGGAGGATTATCTCACAGTTTCAAGGTAACTGTAGCTCTAATTTACTGTTTTCTTTCGTTTTCTACTTTTAGAAACTTTTAAATCGAGCGCGGAGCTCTCCTACACATTTACCGTATTCATTATTTTAAAGGATAAATGAATTATGTTCACTTTACTTCTATAAATTTCCATTAGATGTACAAATAAAACTCCTAAAACTATTCGTTATTTATTTACAAAATGCAGTCATGCCCAAAACATAGCCAACACGGTCGTACGGCCTAAGAAGAAGAAAAAAAAATTATATTGGATGATCCGTTGGTCAGATGGAGATTTTAGCACAAAAATCTTATTTTAACAAAAATAGTTATATAAAGATTGTTTACATACAATCTCTCTCTCTCTCTCTCTCTCTCTCTCTCTCTCTCTCTCTCTCTCTCTCTCTCTCTCTCTTGGTGGCATAGCGAATAGTTAATGGAAATGTTCAAAAGCCTGAATGACATTACAAGTATTACAATCATGTTACGCTAAATACAAATCAGACCATAAACATTGGATTTAAACTAGAAACTGAATAATTACCTATTCAGGCTATAGTAAATATGGCCACGGGCTTTCTCTTGACTGTATAAAGTTGCAAGTCGTAAGGCAAATGCAGTTTTGCAACCACGGGGGCAATTCCAAATCCTGTTAGCTATTCTTGACTGTTATGGGTTTCAGAGCCGATGGAAGAAGGTGAATGGGTGTCTGGTGGATGGGCGGGGCAAAATTTTGTCAAAAGGTGTTTATATTGCTTACGTAATGAATGTTTTCGACTCTTGGCTCGTTATCACTGGCCATGGCGTCGACTAGATCATTTTTACTCTATAAAAATTAAAACTATCGGGTTTAGGTTATTGATAATGCTGACAAAATTTGTGTGTGGTTGTAAAATATACATATGTCAACTTTCAGCTACATCCGATGCTTTGATAAGGAGCAAAGTCCAAAAAACCGTGTTACAGAGGCCCTGAATCTCATAGTAGTATATGATATGCATTTAGGACTATACACAAATCCGAGTCTTCGTTTACCTGGGAGAAATTTTCTTGCTTTGTTAAAAGTGTTTGTAATTATTTGCATACAGAAATTCACATACCCATCATATTGATTGGCCTATGGGAAATGATGGCATATAATTGGCTATTTATCTGGTACAGAACTACAATATAGCCTACCTTAACTGATAAGGAGTACTTGTTACCTCCGCCAACGAAGTTGGAAGGAGGTTATGTTTTCGCCCCTGTTTGTGTGTGTGTTAGATTGTGAAACTTGCAGGAATTAACTGTTATTCAAAAAGCTGGAAATGATTACAT
>NC_090757.1:6346777-6353673 GCF_036898095.1 Palaemon carinicauda
AATCTCCCACCATCAGCAATCTGCACAGGCCAGCTTGGTGATGAAAACTGGCCAAACCCCAGACTTGAATTGACATATCTGAGGCCTTTGTCCTGCAGTGGACTAGAACAGCTGCATTTGTTGTTGTTTTTAATCTCGGCTAATAAGTAAAACTTGGTAGTAATAAAGATATTTACTCAAAGATCATTTCGTTGATACCCAAAGTGAATACCACGTCTCTTCACCTCCTATCATCAGAAGCGAAGGTTGTTAAGTGAAAGGTTGTGTTTTTAATCGTGTAATAACCCAACAAGCACTTAAACTGCCCGAGATCATGAAGGTCTTGAAATTTCTCGACTTAATGCGAAAACTTTGAGCTCAAAGCGTGGGTGTCAAAAGCAGTCAAACTGGAAATGATTTCCTCTCACCTGGTCTGGGTTCGATTTTGGTACACCTTTAAGTGAAAATGGGGAAAATGTCAGTTAACAGGCTTCGTGCTAGTTTTTAATAAAACTTATAAACTTGATCGTTCTTTGATTGGTTTCGATTCGATAAGAGTTATCAATTGGTCAAATCAGAGTTCTTCAACGGCAGTAATTATTATTATTATTATTATTATTATTATTATTACTTGCTAAGCTACAACCCTAGTTGGAAAAAGCAAAATGCTATAAGCACGAAGGCTCCAACAGGGAAAATAGCCCAATGAGGAAAGGAAATAAGGAAAGTACAAGATTGATTTTGAGTTTTCTGGCATCTTGACATCGATGGTTATTTACGCCGATATCGTTTGTTATAAATAAAGATTAAAAGGATATTCAATTTAAAACCATAAAAGCGAAGATGTCCTTATAAAAGTTAAATAGCTTTCAGAAGACCTGAAATTAATCTAAAAATATTGATAGCATAGTACAACGTATCCTGCCCAAGAATCTTGCTTAATAAGCAAGTATTTCTTTGTTTGAAAACCAATTCAGCAACGTTTTCAACAAGTATTCCATCGTTTTGAAGAGTTGCCCAAAAGCGATTGGTAACATGATAGAACCTTTAAAATTTATTCTCTTGTACATATATGATATAAATTTATTCTCTTGTTCATATTTGATATAGATTTATTCTCTTGTACATATTTGATATAGATTTATTCTCATGTACATATTTGATAGATTTATTCGCTTGTACATATTTGATAAAGAAATTATTGTGCCTTACCTAAAGTCAGGAATATGCGTTTGAATATTCCTGAAACATTTGGTTGCTACAGTCAATCGATTAATTCTTATTTCAGTTTTGTATTAACAGAGGTTTTTGGTCATTTAATTTAATTTTAATAATCCAGAAGAATATACTAAGGTTGTAGAGGCTTATGACAATCATTGTCACGCTTTATAATAATTTTTTCTTAGATTTGCTTTAGAAATATACCATTGCTTAGATTAGTTGCCTGTTTTCTACAGAAACTTTCAATTTAATACTTTTCAGCTTTGCATTAATTATTAGTATTTTGTTGTGATTTTAGTATTTATTTTGTTTACCATTTCCAAAAGGCTGCATTTGAATTCATAGTTACATGCCAGCTTTATATCGAACTGAGGCTTTTAAAGGTTTGAGGTCGCTCATGAATGGCAGAGGTAAGGAACAGGACAATGTCCTAGAGGCAGACAATAAGCACAAATTATCAGAGCCCAAGGCCCCTCTCCATCAAGGACCAGTAAGGGTCAGATAATCGCTACTAATAACTCACTAGGTAGACCTATGGGCTCCCCAAAACCCCTCAGGGAACTACTATAGTCCATTTCTTTTAGCGAGGCAGATTTGCACCGACTCGCAGGGGTGCCCTTTTAGCTCGGAAAAGTTTCCTGATCGCTGATTGGTTAGAATTATCTTGTCCAACCAATCAGGGATCAGTAAACTTTTCCGAGCTAAAAGGGCACCCCTACGAGTCTGTGCAAATCTTACTCGCTAAAAGAAATGGACTATAAGAACTATCGAACTTGAGAGGGTCTCGAAACCCCGTCCAACAGATTGCTAGGGTGGAACGTTTCCAGCACCTTTTGGTAAACTTTTTAAAAGTAGAATATCTTAAAAAAAATTTTAATTGCAGTGCATTTTAGTTTTCAATATTCCTTAGTTTCAGTAGCCTTTATATGCAGTGCCATTGGGGCAAATTTGTCTCAATTTTACGGCAACGTTGATATGCATAACGTAGTTAAGCTGTGTTACTCATAGAAAGAGGAGCCTTTTTATTTCCAGGTTGATTTTTCGAAGAGAATTTTGATATAACATAACTTTATTGATACAAGAATCGAAACCAAGATTTAACAGAAAGAATAACGATTCATTAGGCAAATTACTGGAAAGGTTTTTAAGTCTTTAACTATATACTTCTTATCTTGTATGCATAATGATAATGTTGATGCATTATAATTAGTTATGGGGTCCATTTTATAAGAATTCCTTGTAAGAGTTTCAGCCTCATTTATAAATCATACAACCCTGGTTCAGGTTTTCCTGGGAAGATGATTAAACAATGGAAAAAATTAACAATCTTAAAATAAAAAAGATGTCTTCAATAACCTCCTTATATTATTGAGTTTGGAAACAGGAGAAAAATGCTACGTTTTTTCATTTTTTTATTAATTAATTAATTTTTTTTTTTCTGCCGTTATAGGTCATGTGTCTGACCTTAGGTGCAATGTAATATCTTCATAGTCGCCAGATGTTGATATTCTTTAATTATTAGGTTCTGATATACTCGCTGACATCTGTCAAATAAAAAATGCAACATATGTTACAGCCCAACATAGAAAATTAAAGTAAATGAGAAAAAATAAGAAAAATAATGCAAGAATGAGCGACTATCGTTCGCCCACGTGAAACCTCCGTTGAATGTGCTAGTTGTAAATTCCTACCTAATAATTATATGGTGCGAACCAAGAAGTTGGGATTTCAGTTTAATTTGCTAAAGTTTCTATATTTTATATAGGGGATGTTTATTTTAATGTTGTTACTCATCTTAAAATATTTTATTTTTCCTCGTTTCCTTTCCTCACTGAGCTATTTTCCCTCTTGGATCCTCTGGGCTTATAGCATTCTGCTTTTTCCAACTAGGGTTGTAGCTTAGCAAGTAATGATAATAATAGTAATTACCTCCGCCAAGGTTACAAAATCGAGTCGGTTTATTAATTTGTCTCCGTGTCAGTCTGTGAACAGGATTACGTAAAAACTACTGGGCGGATTTTGACGAACTATTCACCACTGATAGATCTTAGGTCATGGGCGACCCTATGAAATTTTGGAGATGATCTGGATCAAGATCACGAATCTGGATCAACATTGCACTTTTTCACCATCCACGGTCAACACGAAAAAGGGGTGAGCGCTGTCCGTAGACTTTAGTTAAATGTTACAGTAGATTCATCCACGGTCAGCAAATGAAAAAAAGTGTTTCGTCCGTAGACCTAAGTGAAATATAGGCTATATTCATTGACGGAGCCCTGAAATCTCTGATTACTCTTGTTGATTATGCGCTTGTCTTCCAATGCGTAATAAGCCCAAAACATTTCAGTCTACCAATATATATTGTAAACAATTATATGATAACTGAGAGAGAAAAAAAAAGAAGAATTTGCCTTTTGGGTGATATTTTTGGTAACGGAAACGGCCAAGTGTCTTCAAGTCTGGAACCTATGGAAATTTTGGCCTTTTGCCCCGGTTGCATTTCGATAATGTAGGCGTTGAGGACGCTGGAAATTAATGTATTCCTTTAACCTGATAACACCCATTATCCTACATTGCAATTCTAACGGCATTCTATTGACCTTTCCAGTCACCCTGTCTTCTTCCAGTGCATGTGCGTGCACCATTTCCAGTTACCCTGTTTTTTCCAGTTCCCTATTACAGTGTAGCTTTCCTATAGTTTTATATTTTTGTGGGGGGGGGGGGCATTGAGTTGGCCTTTCAAGTTACCCTATCTTCTTACAGTTCCCTCTTCCAGTGCACCCTTTCCAGTTCACCCGTTTTCTTCCAGTTCCCTATGCCAGTGCATCTTTTCCTGTAGTTTCTTCATTGTCTTTGGACATTCACATTGGCCTTTCCAGTTACCTTGTCTTCTTCCAATTCCCTCTTCCAGTGCACCCTTTCCTTTTATCGTGGTTTTTCCAGTTCCCTAGTCCAGTGAACCTATAATTTCTTCATTATTTTCGGCATTCAGTTGGCCTTTCCACTGTCTTATTCCAGTTCCCTGAACCGTCTAGTCACAGTGCCAAATTTTTCCTCACGATCCATGGAGCCCTATATGAACCTCATCATCTGTCATTTTCCGTATTTTTCGCAAGATCAGTCGAGTCTGCCGTGTTCCTTAAAATCCGATAAGTTCTACGTTTTCTTTCCGATCCATAAGAGTATTTCATTGATGTCAATGTGCTCTCTCTCTCTCTCTCTCTCTCTCTCTCTCTCTCTCTCTCTCTCTCTCTCTCTCTCTCTCTCTCTCCTTGTATTTTAAGCCAACATAATGTATGGTGATCACCTCGAAGGGAGGTATCAGGAGTGATGGCCTTGATATTTGCATAAAGTTCACCTTGGCTGCATTAGTGAAATCTAAAGAGGTCTGGATTGTCCTAGGGAGATTCTGTGCTTTTTGTTAGGGCAAATTTCTTGCGCATTTTTGGTTTTTCAGTTGATATTAGTAATACTTCTTATGTATCAAATATATCTTCATCTAACTATCATCCCTGATTGTAGAAGTAATATTTATTTTGTGTGTATGAATTTCAACTCCTCTTTATCTACAATAATAATGGGCGAAAAAATATAGCGATTTGGGAAGTATTGACCTCTCATGCTGTGACGCCAGCTTATGTACAATTAAAGGTTTAAAGTGTCTGGTTTAAGTTCTAGTATCATATGAAGAGACGCTCACCAGAACGTCATCAGTTTAAGATGGGATCGATCTGCTTCCATGGGAATGCAAGGCGAGCTTATTACTGCACTAACTTTAAGATGATTATTAATGATATCTGTAACTATTATTATTGTTGTTATTGATTTTCTTGTTGTTGTTGTTGATGCTACTTTTGAACCCAATACGCAAAGGGAGAGACGCAATCGTTTCACCAGAACATCAACAGTGACTTCACTTTTTAACAGCTTAAACTGGGATCGATCTGCTGTCATGGGAATGCAAGGCGAGCGCATTTCTGTACTAACTTTAAGATGATTTGTTTTTGTTGTTTTTGTCGTCGTCGTCGGTGTTGTTGTTGTTGTTGTTGTTGCTTTTGCTACTTTTGAACCCAATACGCAAAGGGAGAGACGCAATTGTACCCGAACAAAGAAAATTACTGCTCCTGGGCATCAGTGAACATAAGTTTTAGCGTTACGCACTGTCACACAAACACATGTAAGGACACAGTAGAAAAATCGTGTAGAAAAAAAAAATCAGTTGAGAATCGTAAAAAAAAACGATGTCCCCTGTTTGCTTAACTAGTTATAATTAGACTGCGAAACGTTGGAAAACACTTGAGAAATAATTAAAAACACTGTGTACAGTATGTCTTTATCTGGGGAGATCACAGAAGCGTGAAATTTCGTCTGGTAATCATATTAAAGGCTGTTTACAAGAGTTTATTTTCGTTTTAGATTATTATTATTATTATTATTATTATTATTATTATTATTATTATTATTACTTGCTAAGCTAAAACCCTAGTTGGAAAAGCAAGATGCTATAAGCCCAGGGGCTCCAACAGGGAAAATAGCTCAGTGAGGAAAGGAAAAAAGGAAAATGAAATATTTCAGGGAGAGTAGCATTAAAATAAATATCTCCTATATAAACTATAAAAACTTTAACAAACAAGAGGAAGAGAAATAAGATAGAATAGTGTGCTTGAGTGTACCCTCAACCAAGAGAACTCTAAACCAAGGCAGTGGAAGACCATGGTACAGAGGTTATGGCACTACCCAAGACTAGAGAACAATGGTTTGATTTTTGGAATGTCCTTCTCCTAGAAGAGCTGCGTACCATAGCTAAAGAGTCTCTTCTACCCTTACCAAGAGGAAAGTGGCCACTGAACAATTACAGTGCAATAGTTAACCCCTTGAGTGAAGAAGAATTATTTGGTTATCTGTGTTCTCAGGTGTATGAGGACAGAGGAGAATATGTAAAGAATAGGCCAGACTATTCAGTGTGTGTGTAGGCAAAGGGAAATGAACCGTAACCGGAGAGAAGGTTCCAATGTAGTACTGTCTGTCCAGTCAAAAGACCCCATAACTCTCAAGCGGTAGTATCTCAACGGGTGGCTTGTGCCTTGGCCAACCTACTACCTATAATAATGAGAATAATAAATTCATATCTTCTTAACCGTTGGAAATAGCTCTGAATTGTTCTTAATTATTACTTACCTTAATTAAGACGTGTTAGAGTTCTCTTGCTTGAGGGTAACCTCTGGCACACTATTTTTTTCTTGTTTCCTTTCCTCACTGGGCTACTTTCCCTGTTGGAACCCCTGGGCTTATAGCATCCTGCTTTCCCAACTAGGGTTGTAGCTTAGCAAGTAATAATAATAATAATAATAATAATAATAATAAAATTTTATGTACCGTAGATGCAATCACTTGAGGATAAACAAAAACATATTTAAATCCTTAAACACTTTCTAAAGAATTTTCTATTGATTAAAGGCTATGTCTTTTTTTTTTATTATTATTTCCTAACTTACTGTAGGCGTTAATCGGTAAAATCAATCGGGTCACTCGAGGGTTTGATCAAGGACTGAAAGGTTATTGCAATGTTGAATCTGGTCACTACGTGGTTAAGTGAACTATACCATTAATACTAGAATATATATATATATATATATATATATATATTATATATATATATATATATATATATATATATATATATATATAATATATAA
>NC_090757.1:6356673-6374173 GCF_036898095.1 Palaemon carinicauda
TCTTCAAGACCAAGCTCTCTGTAGCAGGTGGGAAAGAAGAAATTTCTACGTACATCTTGATTTATTTGTTGTTTATTTTTGGCTCTTGATATTCGTATGAATGGGAATAAATGTAGATATGTACATGTGTGTCGTCTCTGTGTGCGCGTGCGCGTATGTGTATGTATGTTACATCATCATCATCATCAGCAGCAGCTCCCGTGACTAATCCACTGCAAGACAAAGGCCTCAGACGTGTCCTTCCACTCGCGTCCCTTCATGATCTTTCTACGCCAGTCTGTACCCGCAAATTTTCTTAGCTCGCCAATTCCTCGTCTTCTCTACCTTCCCCTGCTTCTTTTGTAATCTTTATTGAGAAAAATTACCTGAAATTGAAGCCATGAGTTATATTGGATCTTATTTCAGTTTAAGAAAATATATAAATATGAACTATAGAAACAATGAAGATAGTGAAAGATTACTAATAAATACGCAGAAATACCGAAGATTTCCCTATAATATTGCCAATGATAATAATAATGATAATAATAATAATAATAATAATAATAATAATAATAATAATTCCTGCTAAAACAGACAAACATTAAAGATTAAAGGTGTCTGGTTTCAGTTCCAGTTTCATCAGAACAAATACTCATCCACTTTGGTGACCAACCACAGCAGTTGCCTCCCTAGTAAACAGCTTAAACTTAAGGTCCCGGGCTGGGATCGATCTCCCTCCATATGAATGTTGGGCAAACAATTTACTACTGTACAAAAAAAAAAAGAATAAATAAATAAATAAATAAATAGAAAAAAGTAGTATCTGCGCAACCACATCCTGAAAAGAACGAACCAAATAGAAAAAAAAAAAAGGAAAAAAAATTCAAAACATTAGAACATTCAAAAAAATCTCCTTGAACTGAAGAATGCTGATTCACGGAGACCACTTTTTTCCAAACAGATAGAATTTCAGTAGAGGAAAGAACTGCATACACAGCTGGGTCCAGCCTCTTGAGAATGCAAAATACAAGTTTAATGAATGTTCAAATCATTGGGGTTCTGCTACCGGTCAATGTTGATTTTCCTGTCTGGTGGGAAGGGGGGGGGGGCGAAAATGGCTTTTCAGGATGACCGTAATGCGATCTTACTGCTCATCAGGAGTTATGTTCTTTGCGGTACAAGGCTTGGCTGTAGCCCGCTTCGATTTGCGCTTTTTTTTATGTAGTTTTTTTTTTTTTTTTTTTTTTTTTTTTTTTTTTTTTTTTTTTTTTAGAGGACACGTTGACACTTGCTTGTTTTTCCTGTGGGAAAGAGGTTTTTTCAATGTGGGTTTTTTTATTTTGTTGGAATATTTTATTTTGGATGGCTGATTGTGTCATTTTTTTAAAGAACGATTTAGTATTTTTTTTTTAAATGGATCGTTAGTTTTTTTATTAAGTTTTAAATTGGTTGATTATTTTTTATAGTATTTTTTTAAAGGATGATTAGTTTTTAGAGTTTTTTAAATGGGTGATTAGTTTTCTATAGTTTTTTTAAATGGCTGATTAGTTTTTTTATATTTTATTAAAAGGATTATTAGTTTTTTATAGTTTCTTTAAATAGATGATTAGTTTTTCATAGTTTTTTTAAATGGATGATTAGTTTTTTATAGTTTTTTTAATGGATGATTAGTTTTTATAATTTTATTAAATGGATAATTGGTTTTTTATAGTTTTTTAAATAGGTGATTAGTTTTTTACAGTTTTTTAATTAGATGATTAGTTTTTATAGTCTTATTAAATGGATGATTAGTTTTTTATAGTTTTATTTAAATGGAGGATTAGTTTTTATAGTTTTTTTGAATGGAGGATTAGTTTTTAAAGTTTTATTAATTGGATGATTACTTTTTTTATAGCTTTTTTTAATGTATAATTATTTTTTTATAGTTTTTTTAAAGGATGATTAGTTTTTCATAGTTTTTTTAATGGATGATTAGTTTTTTATAGTTTTTTTTTAAATGGATGATTAGTTTTTATAGTTTTTCTTAAATGGATGATCATTTTTTTATAGTTTTTTAAATGGATGATTAGTTTTTTATAGTTTTTTAAATGGATGATTAGTTTATCATAGTTTTTTTAAATGGATGATTAGTTTTTTATAGTTTTATTTAAATGGATGATTAGTTTTTATAACTTTTTTAAATGGATGATTAGTTTTTATAGTTTTATTAAATGGATAATTAGTTTTCTATAGTTTTTTAAGTGATGATTAGTCTTTTACAGTTTTTTTAAATGGATGATTAGTTTTTTATAGTTTTATTAAATGGATGATTAGTTTTTTTATAGTTTTTTAAAAGGATGATTAGTTTTTTTCCTCAATTTCTTTAAAACAATTAGTTTTTTGGTTATTTTATAAGTTTTTTTTTTTCGAACAATTTGGTGTTTTTGCCTATTGTCCCCTTTTTTTATGTTTAAAGTACTATTTTTTTTTGCATTTTTTGTTTTTATTTTTGTCGGTTATCCATGGGTAATTTTATTTTTTAAGTCATTGATTTTTATAATTTCTATTGTTAACAGTATTTAATAGTAAAATTTTTGAAGTTTTTAATAAGTTCGAATATAGTTTCTTTAATACAAGTAAGTGATTTATTTGAATATTTTCTAATTTGCTTCTAATAGTTCATATTGAAATTCAACTTTTATTATGCAATAGTTATGTCTGTTTTGTACTTTTAGAATTGATATATATACATATATATATATATATATATATATATATATATATATATATATATATATATATTATATATATATATATATATATATATATATATATATATATATATATATATATATATATATATACACATACTTGCATATACAATATATATTTATATATACACACATGTATACATGTATATATTTGTGTGTGTTATGTAACTATGTATGTAAGTATTTGTGAATATACATGCAAAGATAGGTAAATAGATATTGATATCAACTCATATACTTACAGAACAAATAGCTATGCAGCCACTTTGTAAATAATTCAGTAACGAAACACCCATTAGTAAATACGTGAATCACTCTGAACATAAATAATCATGGTATAACAAGATCGCATGAAATAGGGCAAGCAGCTGAGCACTGGAGTCGTGAGGTTAATGTTCTTTGGTGTTTTGCGCCATTTATCTTCTCCTACTTAACCCAGATGTAGGATTAACGCGAAAGGGAAGCGGGCAACAGTGGACTTGAACGTGGCGAAGGCCCGTGTTCATCACCTCCTTGCTCAGAGTTGTGGTTGGAGCTGCCTTTCTGTTGGTTTATGTTCTTTTAAATGTCCTTACAAGTATGCTTCATGCCTTCCTTTGGCCTTTGGTTTGCTTCCTGTTATCGCCTTTGTCCTTATTTTGATTGCTATAACAAGCCAAATTGCAAATCTAGTTGCAAAGGAAAAACGCTACAAGCCCTCCAACTGCGGCAAGGAATTGTGACCAATAGGGAAAAAAACATGTATGAAATAATCCATTAACCAAAAATAACAAAATAGTAATAGTACGAATTTAACTATATGCAGGACGACTTATAGAACTTGTGGTTTTTAAAATGATGTAAAAGGAAAATAAAGAATAAAAGTCGCCCCATGAATGGCAAAGGCAAGGGACTGTGACATTGAACTAGAGATTGACCGGTTACACATGATCAGCGCCCAAACCCTCTCTCCATCAAGCTTGGACCAGGGAAGACAGGGCAATGGTTGCTGATAACTCAGCTGGTAGACGTATAGAGTTCCTCCAAACCCCCCATCCTTACATCAAAAGGATAGCAGGGTTGCAAATGCTACAATAAACTATCGAGCTTAAGCATGTCTTGAACCTCCATCAACCAGATTGCCTATAGTCTGTCCAGAATGTCATGAAACATAGAGTAGGTTTCCGACGTTGCCGCTTTGCGTCAATTTCATTCATTAAATCTCACTTAAGGTGAAAAAACAGTGTAGATTTGGCATACACTATGCCACATCTCTCTCTGTCTCAGGTCAGGAAGGTTAAGTAGCTTATCACTTTGGTTCTGATACCCAAGCGTGACGGTTTAAGATGGAAGGCTCCCCACGACAGCAATTAAGTGCTCAGACGCGAGAAGTCATATTCAATGTCCATGAGTACTTCAAAAGGGAGAAAGAAGACAAAACTGTTATGCACGGCTTTGACAAGGCAGTACAACGTACAATGGATGCAACTAAGCAGTGCAGAAGTACGATATATTGCATTTGTAAGGAAGGGAAAGACAGCTTAGAAGAAAATGAAGCTCCCGTTTTTAACGTAAAGAAAAGGAAAAGACCACCAACTGTAACCAACATCGATGGATTTGATCAGCGCGTTTTACGAAGGACAGTTCTCGGTTATTATGTCAAAAAGGAAAATCCAACGCTGGATTGCATTCTACTTGAAGTCAAAGAAAATATTGGATTTAGTGGATGCAGAGAATCTTTACGTAAGATACTTAAAGAAATTGGATTTAAATACGGAAGAGTTAACGGGCGGAAATTTCTACTGGAGAGAAGTGATATTGCAAATGCCAGGACCAAGTTCCTACGTGAAATGAAAAATATTAGGGGTACAGGAAAAAAGTCTGTTATATTTCTGGATGAAACCTGAATTAATCAGAATTATACAGTCACCAAGTGTTGGATGGATGAAAGTTCGACAGGAGCAACTGGAATAAACCCACCAATCAGGAAAGGGAATAAAATTATCATTTTGTATGCTGGAACTGAGCAAGGATTCGTGCCAAATGCACAGTTGGTATTCCAAGCAAAGAATGACGGTGACTATCACCACCAAATGAATCACATTGTATTCGAAAAATGGTTTCGAGAGCAGCTCATACCCAATATACCACAACAGTCCGTCATAATTATGGACAACGCATTATACCATTCAGTGCAAAGTGACAAACCTCCTACCATGGCAAGCACAAAGGGAGCGATCCAAGACTGGTTAAGAAATAAAGCTGAAAATCCCCCAGAATATCTGACGAAGTGTGAATTGCTTGAAATGGTGAAAGCAGTGAAACATGGAAATGCTCCAAAATATGTCATCAACAAAATATCTTATGAAAAAGGTCACAGGGTCGTAAGGCTGCCACCTTATCACTGCCATTATAGTGCATTTGAACTCATTTGGGCGCAGGTTAAAGACTATGTAGCCAAAAGGAATACATTTAAAATGGCAGATCTAACATCTTTGCTGCAAGTGGCACTGTCATGCATGACAGCAGAAAATTGGAAAAATGCCGTTAATCATGTTGAAGACATCATTATAAAAGACACAGAGAATGATGTTGCTGTGAATCAGTTTATTGATTCATTTGTTATAGAAGTAACTTCATCTGATGAAGAATAGTATAGAACACATTAATGCTGAGAAACACTGGAGGATTATCTTGATTTAATTTAATGAAAACTTCTGTTTTATTTTGTTGTTTAGTTTTATCCTGTGACGGTAAACAACACATATTTTTGTAAACAATTTATTTTATGGGACAAATCTTCATTGATTTCACTGCGTACATTTGTTTTACTCCTTGTTTCTATGTTAGAGGTTTCATCCTCATATGAGAATTTACTTCCTGTTAACCAAGACAATTTTATTCTTATACTAAAACAGTGCCTTATTTTAAAGAAAATGTCTATTAATTTTATCGTTTCATTATCCTAAAATCCAAGAAATTGTTTTAATGGAGAAAAGTATTATTTCATGAAATATTTGATGTTGGCACATTCATCAATTCTACAACAAATATGGTAAGAGAGAGAGAGAGAGAGAGAGAGAGAGAGAGAGAGAGAGAGAGAGAGAGAGAGAGAGAGAGAGAGAGATGCCAGGCTACAGATATCTTCAAGAACCTGACTACACATTTGATAATGTTCAAATATAAACTGATTCAATCAGAATTCAAATTATATAAAGAATAAAAGTTAAAGCTTTATGAGTAATAAAGCTCAAAAACATTTAGTACATTAAGATTCCAGTATTGTACTGAACTAGATTGATCGTAGGGTACAAAACGTTAAATTTTTATTTTCATCTGGGATGGATCTCTTCAAAGTTGTAGAAATACTGTGGTATGTATTAAAGGACATTTACTTGTCTCCCGTACTTTATATGGCGCTCGAACTCTCCCTAAAAAAAAAAAAATTTATATGAATGTTTTTAAAATAAACAAAGCAATCAACTTTATGAGCTGTTTTCGAAACACAAGGTCAACTTAATCCACAACAACCATTCAGCTTTTGTGTGACTGGAAAGATCCAGATTATGGGATTAAAAAGGAAATTTTACGACCGTATTAAAGGACCCGGAATGGAAGGATGCTGGGATTAGCTTGAGTCAGATTAAAAGTCTTGAGGAAGTTTGGCATCGCCGCAAACCTACCACAACCCGAAAGACATAAAAAGGACAACCTCTTCCTAAAGCCCCAAGAATCTTTGTTCTCTACAGTAAGACTATGTTATGCTTTGGTAAGCAGCTCTTCTAAGAGAAGGACACTCCAAAATCAAACCATTGTTCTCTAGTCTTGTGTAGTGCCATAGCCTCTGTACCATGGCCTTCCACTGTCCTGGGTTAGAGTTCTCTCGCTTGAGAGTACACTCGGGCACACTATTCTATCTAATTTCTCTTCCTCGTGTTTTGTTAAAGTTTATATAGTTTATGTAGGAGATATTTATTTTAATGTTGTTACTCTTCTTAAGATATTTTATTTTTCCTTTTTTCCTTTCCTCACTGAGCTATTTTCCCTGTTGGGACCCTGAGCTTATAGCATCCTGCTTTTATTATTATTATTATTATTACTATCCAAGCTACAACCCTAGTTGGAAAAGCAAGATGCTATAAGCCCAGGGGCTCCAACAGGGAAAAATAGCTCAGTGAGGAAAGGAAATAAGGAAATAAATAAATGAAGAGAACATATTAACAATAAATCATTCTAAAATAAGAAACAACGTCAAAACAGACATGTCATATAATAAACTATCAACAACATAAAAAACAAATATGTCATAAATAAACTATAAAAAGACTCATGTCCGCCTGGTCAACAAAAAAGCATTTGCTCCAACTTTGAACTTTTGAAGTAGTACTGATTCAACCACCCGATTAGGAAGATCATTCCAACTAGGGCTGTAGTTTAGCAAGTAATAATAATAGTAATAATAATAATAATAATAATAATAATAATAATAATAATAATAATAATATTAAGGAAAACAAAATAGGGAGCAGATTCACTGAAGTGTGATTAAGTGCACCGTTAAGCAAAGGATTTATGACCCAAGACAGATGAAGGCTATGGCAGAGGCTATGGCACTACCCAAGATTAAGGAACATTTGTTTGATATTAGAGTGTCCTTCTGGCAGAGTTCCAAAGGCCTCTCAACGGTGTTTATCATGTGCGGAAATAGTCACTGAACACTTTCTGTAGCTACTCATTCAAGATATTGTAAAGTTCAGTATATTTAGTGTTCTTAATGTGTTAGGTAAGAGGAAAATATGTTATGGATATCACTGATTATTTTACGGATGTATAGGCAAAGAAAAGAGCCGTAGCTAAAGAAGGTTCCTATCCCTATGTCAAACTGTTTGGTCAGTCCTTAAAGAATCCTATAATTCTAAATGTAATACTGTACGCCAACCCGTGGCTGGTGCCTTTCTGTTCTCTTTACATTCCTTTGTTACTGTTACCTTTTTCCTTCAGGTATTCCTTTGTCTTATTTCCATTTTCCTGTATAGTTTTGATTGTCTATTTTTGTTAATGCTTTGTGGAAGTCACCCTTGTATCTAACGTTCTTTTGTCTTTCGCTTCCCACTTTCCTTGTCCAGGTGTCACTTCGTTCTCTTCATTTGTTTTCTTCTGCTTTGTCCTTTTCGTTTCTTTGTTCATTTGCCTTTCTCCTATCGTTCTCTTCGCCCGTTTCGTGGACCGTTCTTTGTCCTTGTAGTTTTTTACTTGATATTTATTTTGTCTCTATTTCCTTTTTTTTTTCTTAACGCTCGTTCTCGTTTTTTTTTCTCTCTTGCTTCCTTTATACTGGTCACCTTTCTCCTCCGATTTTCTCTGTTCATTTTCCTATTTCCAGAGTGTTTATTTGTCCGTATCATCCTTTCCTTATCGTTTTTTCTTTCTTATCACTATATTAACCCATGTTTTACTCCATACATTTTTTCCTAAGCTTCTAATCATCATCGACCATTTTTATAAATATTTTAGTTGTTTCGAGGGTGGAGAATATTTCCTTTTAATTCATGAAATTGATGAAAAATTTCGTAAATCTAACTGTTCTTTTTTATCTTTAGTACGAATATTACTCATTATCCATCCTCTTATTCAATGATGTCTTTATTTCTTTTACAAAATATATCTTGAACATACTATAATAGGTTCGGTCATTTTTCTTTTGATATTTCCTGTCATTGTCCAGTTCCTGTCTAATAATGTCCTTTTTCAAATAATTTACAGAAACTGTTTTTATTATCACATTTACTCTCTGTCCATGTCAGACTTATTACTTACTACATCCGTCAATGAAGTTGGAAGGTTATGTTTTCGCTCATGTTTCTGTGTTTGTTTGTGTGAGTGTTTGTTCGTGAACAGGTTTCTGGCCACAATTTGAATAGTAGATTAATGAAACTTGCAGGGATTAACTGATATGTAGAAAGCTGAGAATTATTAAATTTTGGAAGATCTAGGTCAAAGGTCAAGGTTTCGGTCAAGCAAAATGTCCAATTCCCGTACTTAAGGATAAGTTTGGACATCGTTGTCACAGACTTCAAACTTGGTTTATATTTGAGTGTATGAAAATCCACGCTAATTAAAACATGTCAACATCAAAGGTTAAGGTTAAAGTCGAGTAAAAGGTTGAGAAATGAGCTGCCATGGCGGAGGTCTACGCTCTACTGATTATCCCTCAAGTTTCAAACTGTATTTTTTGACAGATTGCTTAAAGACATTGTTTTAATATTCGCCGGTGATACAAACATTTCCTTAATTTATTATCTACACATTGTCATTTTCTTATATCTTACAGATACGCAAGGGCTTTGCCAAGAAATCCTTAGAGGCCGTGAACCGCTGGGCCGAGCGTCTGCACCGCGTATCCCCTCTGCACCTACGGCATGACTTGGCTGTGTGGCTAACCAAGTCCGATCTGGGAGGCCCTTCTGGCTACGCCCCTGTGTCAGGGGTGTGCCAGCCTTCGAGGTCGTGCACGTTGAACAGGGACGAAGGTCTGACCTCGGCTTTCATCATAGCTCACGAGATGGGTCACGTGTAAGTTAGAAAAGAATTTTTACTAAAGTTTTATTATATCTTTCTGTGACTTTTCTACTAGCTTTGATATATATTTAAGTAAAGAAATGACATAGATGGCTAAGATATGAGACAATTTTGATTTGGAGCTGTCATCTCAAATTCAGAACAGTTGTTATTGATCGATTTAGTCGTCTTTTCCGGCTGACAAGAATATAATTTTTGTAATTCATAGGATTTTTAACCCGCAAAGGTCCCTTTTGATTGTCAGTTCCATCAAAGCAAAGTAGCGGATATAAAAATTTACTTTATATTCCATGTTAATTTTCCTTTGATTTTATGTAATCTAAAGTGGTAATGGCTTGTTAAAACGTAGAGACCAGGAGTTAGTATAATTATTTATGCTCTTTATATATAGTAGGTGAAGATTTCTAATTTTTCAAAATAATGTAGACCGGACAGAATTTCTTGAATTGGCTATACATTTATTACATACGTGTAGTTAAAAGAACCCTCAGCTAAAAGCCTGTTATCAGTGATTATTTAGTCTTCTTGGCTATGAGACATCTGGTGGTTGACTTGAGAGGCTATTTCCTTTCTAAGAGACTTGATGAGGATGGTAACTATTCTCTTTCCAAGAAACTTTGGAGAGCTGTTGTATTGGAGATCACTGAAGAGTATGATCCTCCAATTATACGAATATTTTCTTTGAGGTTTAATCATGTAATTTATGGTTATATGTTTTTAACAGAATATTTGGGCTTTTGATCAACTTTAGCATATACATTTATATATTGCATAGAATATCTTTTACTGAGTGTGAATACTATATCATAGTGGAAGGGTTTGCTTATTGCCATTAGGTCCATCCATACTAGGTTGGTCTGCGGGAGCAATCCGACGAAAATCTCCCACCATCACCAGTCCGCAGTTGACCAGCGTGATCATGGAAACTGGCCAAATCCCATACATGAAAAAGGACATGTCTTAGGCCTTTGTCCTTTAGTGATCTACAAATGGCTGCATTTTGTTGCTTGTTGTTAACGTATCCATGCGCATACAATAAACATAATCAGTACAATAATAATAATAATAATACTATTCTTATAGCATCTTGCTTTTCCACCTAGTTTTGTAGCTTAGCTAGTAATAATAATAATAATAATAATAATAATAATAATAATAATAATAATAATAATAATAATAATAATAATATTAAATTGACGAAAATATAAAATAAATGAACCCTTTCCTTTATGACGATACTGAACAAGACGTGAAGTAGACGGTCCACATTACTCATATTAGTCCTGTCCTCTTAGAAAGGTCACTGAGAAACTGATATCAAAATTAACGAGAAAATTTTGACTGATTGTGCAGCAGGTGTCAGGAGACAGAGAGGAGAGGGAATTGTGAGGTACAGAAATGAGGATTAAGACTTAATAAGATGATCTTTAAATTGTCGTGAAGAATAAGCCTCCTCTAGTCAATTTTTTCCTTAGTTTTAGTAAAGAATTGCTTATAAAGTGAAAGATTAAAGAGAATATTGCTTGAGAGTACACTCGGGCAAACTATTGGATTTTATTTCTCTTCCTCTTGTTTTGTTAAAGTTTGTATTGTTTATATAGGAGATATTTATTTATTTTAATGCTGTCACTGTTCTTGAAATATTTTATTTTTAAAGGTTTAAAAGCCACTCATGAATAGCAGGGGCAAGGGACAGTGACATTGCCCTATCTAGTAGGATAATGCCCTAGAGCCTGACCATATATAAGTATGATCAGCGCCCAAGCCCCCTCTCCACCCAAGCTAGGACCAAGGAGGGTCAAGCAATGGCTGCTGATGTCACAGCAGATAGACCTATAGGCTCTCCCAAACCCCACATCCTTAACTCACAAGAATGATGAGGTTGCAGCGACCAAAGAAACCAGTCAAAGACGTTACTACATCGGCCAACACAACCCTTCTTTCCTTTCCTCACTAGGCTATTTTCCCTGTTGGAGCTACTGGGCTTGTAACAACTTTCTTTTTCCAACTAGGGTTGTAACTCGGCAATTATTATTATTATTATTATTGGTGATAATATAATTATGTACATTATTAATAAAGAAATACAGCATAGACTATGTAAATATATAACAAAGTCAAATTAGATAGAATGATGAAATAATAATTGTTATTAGATTTAAGAATTCTAACAATATCAAAATCAACATCTTTTATAATATAATTGAACTCAAGTGAATAATAAGTAAAGGCGGGTATCGTTTAACATTCAAAGACTAGAAATTATGAAACTCATACCTAAAGTAAAAAGAAAGACAAAAGCTATTACTGAAAGACAGGTGGTTTATATATAAATAATGTGTGTGTGTATATATATATATATATATATATATATATATATATATATATATATATATATATATATATATATATATATGCATGTATGTACAGTATGTATGTATGTATGTGTGTGTGGGTTGACACGTTAATAAAAGATATGTTGTTCTTAAAAACAGGTCAGATAGAATAAGAACATCTAAGAATAAAAGTAGATAGAGAGAGAGAGAGAGAGAGAGAGAGAGAGAGAGAGAGAGAGAGACCTTTTGTTCCCTTTAATATCTACGTTATAATTTTCTCCCTCCCAGATGGCAATAATGCCAATCACTTCATATAAGCCGTAAATTAAGGCCCTGCGTGATTTCACAATATCCCCGCTTCCTGTCAATCTGGGTCCGACAATTTCATCAGATCAAAGTTCAATTGAACAGGCAGCTGGCCTGCTGGTCTGCCCCAAAAAGCCCTTTTTGATGTATCCATCGAAGGATATCTCGAGCCTTATTATTCCAGCGGATGTGGGCATTCAAGGTCTCTTTTTTTTCTTGTCCTTTTCCAAATGAGATATTTTTTTGCTTTGCTTAGGTAACGTGATAGGGTTAACCCCATCTCTCTCTCTCTCTCTCTCTCTCTCTCTCTCTCTCTCTCTCTCTCTCTCTCTCTCTCTCTCTCTCTCTCTCTCTCTTCTTAATTATATTCTTTTTTTAAGGTCTCCAATTTATTTCCTTCTAACATGGTACATTTGTAATGTTATTTATTTACTTCCGCATCTCTCTCTCTCTCTCTCTCCTTGATCATAACTTTTTTTAAGTTCTCGGTGTTTTTTAATTTTAATAGGGTATTAGATATCATTCCCTCATCTCTCTCTCTCTCTCTCTCTCTCTCTCTCTCTCTCTCTCTCTCTCTCCTTCTTCTTCTTCTTCTTCTTCTTCTTCTTCTTCTCGAATTAAATCCTCTTAAATTCTTCTCTGAATCTGACATAACATCAACCAGACATGCCAAAGGTCACGTTAACAGCACCGCCATTACCTCACGTCCCAGAGGGTCCTTAAGATTTAGGCGGGGTGGCCACAGGACATTAGTCATGACCGTGACCATTCCTCTGGAAATGGGCCTCAGGAGGATAACATAGGGGACTGGGAAAGGACCATCTTATAGGAAATAACGGACGTGATTCATCGCTTTGCATGACTTGTCGAGTGCCTGGGACATTGATGCCATTCTTGAACTCATTGCACTGTGATGTAATGAGAGAGAGAGAGAGAGAGAGAGAGAGAGAGAGAGAGAGAATGCTAAAATAAATGATTAGTAATATTAAATACCATGTTAGAGGGAAATAAATTGGAGAACTCAAAAAAGTATATTAAGGAGAGAGAGAGAGAGAGAGAGAGAGAGAGAGAGAGAGAGAGAGAGAATGCTAAAATAAATGATTAGTAATATTAAATACCATGTTAGAGGGAAATAAATTGGAGAACTCAAAAAAGTATATTAGAGAGAGAGAGAGAGAGAGAGAGAGAGAGAGAGAGAGAGAGAGAATGCTAAAATAAATGATTAGTAATATTAAATACCATGTTAGAGGGAAATAAATTGGAGAACTCAAAAAAGTATATTAGAGAGAGAGAGAGAGAGAGAGAGAGAGAGAGAGAGAGAGAGAGAGAGAGAGAGAGAGAATGCTAGATTAATGGATAGTAATATCAAATACCATGTTAGAAGGAAATATATTGGAGAACTTAAAACAGAGTATCAAGAAGAAGAAGAAGAAGAAGAAGAGAGAGAGAGAGAGAGAGAGAGAGAGAGAGAGAGAGAGAGAGAGAGGGTGGCCGGTTACCAGAGATAAACATCTCGGTAGAGGTAATGATCTTGAAGAAAAAGATGCTACGTGAAATGAGAATACGGGGAGAATAATATAATTGACTAAATAAGAGCTATAGATAAGTACATAATAAATTGAGAGTGTTAATCTACGCCAAATGATTGTTCGAAAAGAAAAGATTGTTGTAGTGGCCGATATGGTAACGTCCGTGACTGGTCTGGGGTTCGAGTCCCCGTTAAACTCGTTAGTTCCTTTTGGTCTCCTGCAACCTTACCATCCTTGTGAGCTAATAATGAGGGGTTTGGGGGAGCCTATAGGTCTATATGCCGAGTCATCAGCAGCCATTGCCTGACCCTCCTTGGTCCTAGCTTGGATAGAGAGGAGGGTTGGGCGCTGATCATATGTATACATGGTCAGTCTCTAGGGCATTGTCCAGCTTGACAGGGCAATGTCACTGTCCCTTGTCTCTCCATTCATGAGCGGCTTTTAAACCTTTAAACGACAAAAGAGAGGAGGAGAGTGGCAAAGAAAAAAATAATAGAAGATGATCGAGTTATAGAGAAAGTTTTGATGAAAACGGCGCGTGTGTGTTGTGTCTTTAACAAGTAGCCGTCCCTGTCTCCTCCAATGGAAATGATTATGACACATCTGAGGAGAAATGACGGAGAAATGTCATTGACCCTTGGCCCTTCGCCTCAGATTCGAGTCGAGAGAGAGAGAGAGAGAGAGAGAGAGAGAGAGAGAGAGAGAGAGAGAGACTTTATTATCCTTAGAACTGAATATTTTATGAAATGCTATTCCACTTGCAGTCTTTCAATAAATATTTCATTGAAACTTGGTTAATTCTCGGTATTCATCTTTGTATTTTACTTGTCCCTTGATTGTGAGTTGTTTTTTTTCTGAATGGTATTTTGGGTGAAAGAAAAATGATCTGTTAGGTAATAGTTTAGAAAGTCAAGGTTTAGTAATACAAAGTGTGGTTTAGACACAAATATATTTATATAAAGGTACAATTTTTCTATTTAGATGAAGTTATTTTCCTTATTGTAATCTTAATATCAGCGATTATAATTATTTTGAAATATATTTACATAGTATATTTTACTGATTACGTTTTCCACATGGATATTTCTTAATTAATGAACCACGTGTTAACCATATGCTGATACTCTTTTCCGCCCTCTGTGATCAATTTGGTTGGGTAGTTTTTCTATTCTTGCTTTTCCTTCGTTATTTCTCCATTGCATTGAGCTAGTTTAATCCCTATTTTGTTGCTTGTCTATATATTCGGTGAATGATTAATGCTATACCATGGTCATCTTTATATATGCTATATAATTCATCTTTCTCTGGTTCCCATGATTGTTCTCCAAGATATCACGTAGTGTTGAATAATTTCAATTCTTTGCAGAGTTAAATCCGTTCGAGTTACAGTGTGTGTTTTTTTTTTTTTTTTTTTTTTTTTTTTTTATTATCCACATTCTTTTCTTTTATGGCATTCCTGCCTACTTGCGTAACAGTCTTGATGCTGAAGTTAATTCTTGTGGATTTTCCAAATTGAATCATTGGGGAAAACTGGGAGGCTTTATTAGTGAGGCTGGTATTCCCTTCTGTTAATTGATGCTGTTTCTTGTATCTTTCATATAGTTCCTGAGAGAGGAGTAGATGAATTTGAGTCGTAATTCACTTAATTTCTGATGAGTTCTCTTCTCAACTTTCTTCTATAAGTTTAATTTTGGTAATGTTATCAGGCAATTTCCCACATCACAGAGCCTTGATAACATTTGAATTTCAAAGCACATTCAACGTGATATTGTTAATCTTAAAGATTACCTTAATGTTTATTTGTCATAATTAGTTTTGGAGTTCCTTTACTGGCGATTTTGTTGCCAAAATTTTTCATATTCTAGTATCACTTGTGACACATTAAGAAAGACGAAAGTATTATAAATTGGTCACAACTTTGAAAATCAAAGTTTTGGGGAAACGATTTGAAAATTAAACAGTTACTAAAAGTTTGTAGATTAAACCACGTTCAAGTCAACAAAAGTTCTTAGTGAAAATAAATGCGTATAATGGAAATATAATTATAAATAAAACTGACTCCAGCTGTCAATTATTATTTACAGAAATAAAGAACAGAAGTTTTTTGCAAAAAAAGAGGACAGTCAAGTACTTAGAAGTCTTTGGTGGCTAAAGTCTTGTCTTTATGGCCTGGGGGGTGGGGGGTGTCTTCGTTTGGGTATATCAAGTACTAAATCGGGTTTCTGGGGCGTTGTCTTTCGGGCGTTCCTTGTTGCCAGCACTATTATTTACTTGATTAGAGGCGATCCTCTAAATTAGCCCCGTTTAAATAACTTTTTCGTGTTTTGACATTTTTATTGGAAAGTAAATTTAACGATAAGTATAATTCTTAAATAATTTTAGGTAATTACAGTTTATATTCTTGCGATTAGTATAATTTATCAATAATTTTAGGTAATTACAGTTTATATTATTGCGATTAGTATAAGTTATCAATAATCTTAGGTAATTACACTTTATACTCTTGCAATTAGTATAATTTATCTATGATTTTAGGTAATTACTGTTTATATTCTTGCAATTAGTGTAATTACAGTTTATATTCTTGCGATTACTGTAATTTATCAATGATTTTAGGTAATTACAGTTTATATTCTTGCGATTAGTATAAGTTATCAATAATTTTAGGTAATTACAGTTTTTACTCCTGCGATTAGTATAAGTTGTCAATAATTTTAGGTAATTACAGTTTATATTCTTGCGATTAGTATAAGTTATCAATAATTTTAGGTAATTACAGTTTTTACTCCTGCGATTAGTATAAGTTGTCAATAATTTTAGGTAATTACAGTTTATATTCTTGCGATTAGTATAAGTTGTCAATGACTTTAGGTAATTACAGTTTATATTCTTGAGATTAGTATGAGTATTCAATAATTTTAGGTAATTACAGTTTTTACTCCTGCGATTAGTATAAGTTATCAATAATTTTAGGTAATTACAATTTATACTCATGCGATTAGTATAAGTTATCAATAATTTTAGGCAATTACAATTTATACTCTTGCGATTAGTATAAGTTATCAATAATTTTAGGCAATTACAATTTATACTCTTGCGATTAGTATAAGTTATCAATAATTTTAGGTCATTACAATTTATACTCTTGCGATTAGTATAAGTTATCAATTATTTTAGGTAATTACAATTTATATTCTTGCGATTAGTATAAGTTATCAATAATTTTAGGTAATTACAATTTATATTCTTGCGATTAGTATAATGTCAATGACTTTAGGTAATTGCAGTTTATATTCTTGCGATTAGTATAAGTTATCAATAATTTTAGGTAATTACAATTTATACTCTTGCAATTAGTATAAGTTATCAATAATTTTAGGTAATTACAATTTATACTCTTGCGATTAGTATAAGTTATCAATAATTTTAGGTAATTACAATTTATATTCTTGCGGTTAGTATAAGTTATCAATAATTTTAGGTAATTACAATTTATACTCTTGCGATTAGTATAAGTTATCAATTATTTTAGGTAATTACAATTTATATTCTTGCGATTAGTATAAGTTATCAATAATTTTAGGTAATTACAATTTATATTCTTGCGATTAGTATAATGTCAATGACTTTAGGTAATTGCAGTTTATATTCTTGCGATTAGTATAAGTTATCAATAATTTTAGGTAATTACAATTTATACTCATGCGATTAGTATAAGTTATCAATAATTTTAGGCAATTACAATTTATACTCTTGCGATTAGTATAAGTTATCAATAATTTTAGGTAATTACAATTTATATTCTTGCGGTTAGTATAAGTTATCAATAATTTTAGGTAATTACAATTTATACTCTTGCGATTAGTATAATGTCAATGACTTTAGGTAATTGCAGTTTATATTCTTGCGATTAGTATAAGTTATCAATAATTTTAGGTAATAATTTATACTCTTGCAATTAGTATAAGTTATCAATAATTTTAGGTAATTACAATTTATATTCTTGCGATTAGTATAATGTCAATGACTTTAGGTAATT